>NC_089781.1:39575078-39690078 GCF_040412425.1 Macrobrachium rosenbergii
CAGTGTATGACGATCGTTGACCCGTATTACATTGTGAGTACCGGATTTTTCCGATATGTCATCATGGATCTCTCCCAGGAGAAGTGCAAACGTGCCAGGAAGTTAAGTTAAGCATACCAGACCACTGAGCTGATTATTAGCTCTCCTAGGGCTGGCCCGAAGGTTTAGACTTATTTTACGTGGCTAAGAACCAATTGGTTACTTAGCAACGGGACCTACAGCTTATTGTGGAATCCGAACCACATTATAGCGAGAAATGAACTTCTATCACCAGAAATAAATTCCTCTAACTCTTCATCAGCCGGCCGCGGGAATTGAACTCCGGCCCATCGAGTGACAACGTGCCCGGAAGTAAGTGCATTCATGTGTTGGTCATGATGAGTTTTGCTGGAAAGAAAATATATGAAAACTTTATATTGGAGCTTGAACTGTTGATAGGCTCAATTTGAGCAGCGCATCTGATTTTCTTGGAGATGGGTCTTCCAGTTTTGCTGAAGTGAGTAATGAGCTTTTGTAAGACTGTTCTTTTTATTTTACAGGTCCTAGTGAAATTATGTTTCCTTTTGGTACCTGATTTTACGTTTTTTTGCTCATTTATTTTTATGTGATTCCTTTTATTACCAGTTTACTCATGTCATTTCAATGAACTTTTCTGGTTATTTATGGCATATTTCTTCCTTCGCAGTGACGAGTCTGTGTGAACTCATGCCAGGGGGCACATTGCCCTGGGTTGAAGGTTATGAGAGGTTGGAGTGGTGGTCATGTCGACTAAATACTCATTCTAACTGTTTGGACTTGACCTATTTCAGCGGTGATATGGTGTGGGAGATTTTAGTTTAGTCCTGTTAGGTTTGTGAAGATCCCATTTTCTATGTTCGATTTGGATTTTGGAAGTCAGTGTGACTTATTCATTTAATCAATTTTCGTAACTCGAGAGTTAATTCTGTGGTCTTCAGTGTTTATGAGTTATGACAGAGAGAGAGAGAGAGAGAGAGAGAGAGAGAGAGAGAGAGAGAGAGAGAGAGAGAGAGAGAGAATACTACGCCCAGTTTGGGGGTAAGTTGTATCATACCCTCCCTCTCCAGGGAGTGGGAGGGTGGGGGCTAATAGGTGGTGGCAGCGTAAATAGATAGATAGCCAGTAATAGATAGGTTATGGGTTACGCTTCCGAAGAGACCTATCTTACAAAAGGTTGTTATATTAGGCTTAACAGGCAGGGCGATTATATATGTGATGTTTGGCTCAGGTAGGTTGGCAATATTGGCATCTGAGAGATTATTGGTATCTGATGGGTTAGGGATTCGTTTTAGGGTGAGGTCTGCGAACAGTGTTGCCAGATTGTAAGAAATTTCTGGAGATCTGAAATTTTTAACTATTAATAGAATTTGAGAAATTGCAGCAGAATCTTCAGAAATTTCAAATGATTTGTCAGATATTTCTCAGATTTCTATAATTATCTACAGAAATCTAAACATACAAAAAATGCATCCAGCCCTCGTAAGAAAATAATATATCTAAATATACCAAGTTTTATTAACTACCTTTTCCGCAGAAATCGAATGGAAAGAGACAATGAAAAGAGAGATAGAGAGAAAGATTGCCTGACGTCTTAAAACGTTTCAGACATGTCAGAATCTGGTAATGGAAACCCAATGTTTCCTAACCTGTCTACTGTCATGTTAAACTTATTGTCTTCCTCACTCTAGTGCTACGATGGAGATAGTTTTTCTTTCAGCCGTAAATAGAATGAAAACGAAACTTAGATATAAATTATCAACCAAAACATTGAGTTGGTTATTACACAGCAAAAGACAATCTGAAAAGAAAACATGGTTTAACTGTACTGTACTGTACAATCTGAAATGGTTCGGATGATGAACAGTGACATTTACAACAAAGAAAGTGCAGTCACTGATAATGTTAATGACAGTGAGGAGAAAATACTATAAGAAAAGAAATATTTTCAGTATTTTTGTAAATAATTTAGGCTACATTCCTGTATATCCAAAACAATCTTGCTATAACCAGCTGAATGCTATGATCTATTTTATGTTTGTACTTAATATAATTTGTTCAGCCAAAAAGAATTTTTAAGAGCAATGTGCTTCAAAAGGGATGGAAATAGGTACAGCATAGGTTTCATGTTAAATATCCCAATGTTATGAAGTTTTCATGTTAATTACCTCAATTTTATTAATATATCATGTCAATTAACCCAATATTATGGAAGTTACATTTACTTTCTGGTAATGTGGAATTTTAACTGCTTTAAATCAAATGATTTTATTGAGAGCGAGGATGGTTTGCCGGGTTGGATGTTGTGGCATATGTAAGAGTTCCACAAACAACTGGAGGCTCTGTTCGTTGCCCAGCAAGAGTAAGGATAGACCGGTAACTCGGAATTTTAGCAGTAGCCATAGGATGCTGCCCAGGTGGGTGTTCAAAGGTCTAAAATAGAAATGATTTCTGTAGGGCAGAGCAGCCAAAGGGGAGAGATAGGTTCTCGTGTCATATTGCTCGTTTTGGGAGATATAGAAATGTAAGCCTGGGGTATAGGGTACCGTATCTGGGCCTAGTGTTTTGATATTTTGTAGTTATGGGTGCATTAACCAGTTTGGTGGATTATGATTTTTTATATCAGTCGATGTTTTCCCAGTGCCAGTTAAATCCTTCAGAAGAGAAGGTATGTGATGTTGAGGCTTATAAGTTGGATGTTATGGGATCGACAGTGATCCATTCTTCGCTGAGAACTCAATTAGTAAAGGAGTCAGTTGTGTTGGTTTTTTATTGAGCATCCTGCGTGCGAGAGGATCGTTTTTTTTTTAATATTCCCTAGTAATGGAGGGATGACTGTTGGTGAAACTGAAGGTTTTATTCTATATATATAGGTGTTGACAATATGGATTCTGAGGTAGATAATTAATCCCGGTGAAATATTGACCCTATTGGTGAGGGGGTGACAATATATAAAAGTCTCTCGTTATAACGTATTATTTTAGGACCAAATATGGTGGCTACGTTAAACTTAGGGTGTGGTGAGTACAATTTTGGTGAATAAGGTGCCAAATAATGGTGTTATAGGGGTGGAATTGTTAAACTGAAATGGTTCATTTAGGAGATACCAGAGAAATACTTCTGTTGTGGATTATTGGAGGAATAGAGTAATGATACTGTATCAGTGGCGTTATTAGGGGCGCACAGTGAGTTTTTAGAGGCCGATATGGAGTTTAGAAGAGATTTTTAGGAATCATTACTGTGAAGCAGACTACACAGAATACACTGAGGGATTAAGTGAGGTGTTAGCTGAATATTGTGATGTTATAGCCCTAAAAGGGGATAACCTGGGATTATCAAATGTTTTAGAACATAGGTTACAGTTGGAAGGAGGGACGAGGCCAATTTATGTCCCGTCGTATAGGATTCCTTTTAAAGTTGGGGAAACAGGTGTTTTTTTTTTTTATAGGCGGTATTTTGTTTGCAGCAGGTTTCTTATTGGAACATTTAGGGGTGCTTATGGAGGCTCTTAGGAGGCTTAGAATGGCAGGTCTTTGAGCTGAATCAGCCAAGTGTGATTTCTTGAGGAGACATATTGTATATTTAGGACATGTCGTTTCGAAAGAAGGTGTACAGATGGATGATATGAAGGCTAGGGCTGCCGTGAATTTTCCTACACCGAAAACGGAGAAGCAGATCCGTCATTTCATTGGTAGGGCAGGATTTTTCCATGGTCTCGTGAAGGGTTTTTTCCATGGTTTCGAGGAGTTTTTTATGTTGTCAGCTCCCTTGGCAGATGTTTTAAGGGATGATGTACAAATTTCATGGAGTGAAGGTCAACAGATAGCTTTTCAGAAGGTTAAAGATGTTTTAGCGAGTCCTCTAGGTTTTGAGGTTTTCAGACTTATTTTGGTTTCCATTTTGTTTTTCTTATTAGTGACAGATCCCGGTGATGAAGGGGTAGGTGCTTGCTTGATGCAGAATTTTGAGGGAAATTGCATCCAGTGTTTTTTTACAGTGGAAAGTTTACAATAAGTGTTAGTAATGAAGGTTTAATAGTTACAGTGGATAAGGAGGTTTTGTTTTTCGGTAGTGTCCAGTTTGGTACATTTTAAGATGTTGTTTTTGGGAATAAGGTCGAAGTTTTTATGGATCATAAGCCATGGTTGGATCTTTTTAGTAAGCCAGATTTCTATTTGCGTGAGAGGGCTAGGTGGTTTTTTTAATAATTAGGGACTTCGAAGCAAAGTTGAGGTATATAAAAGGCAGACACTGTTGTTGCTGATGCCCTTAGTAGGAATTTTGTTGACTCGGACGGTCAACTTGTGGGTGCGTTAATAGGGAATGTATAGACTGGGATATTAGCCTACTAGTAGTAGAGTCTAACTAACATGAAGGTGAGGTTTTAGCAGACGCCAGACGCAAGGGCGTTTCTTAGAGGAGAATTTGTTAGAAAGGGTTATAATTTGCCTTATTCAGGTCTGGAGTTAGAGGGTAATTCGTTAGGAAAATTAGGATAAGTTGAGTAGTAGTGAAAATAAAGGGGATATAACACAGTTTGTGGTGGGGAATTTTGTGAAATGATGTTCGGTGTTTAATTCCTGTTTTGCTTTTTTTATCATTAGTAGTTTTTTTTTTTCAGGGTGCTTACGGGTTGGTTTACGAATTTCTTATGAGTCGGGGTTTGCCTATAGGCATTTTGTTGGTGATTATAGATGTATTAAAGAAGTCTGTGGAGTTTTTTTTTTATTAAAGAATAAGATGGCAGAAGAGGATTGCATGTTTCAATGGGTATATTTGCCGATATGGAGTTCCTGAGATTCTTACTGTTGATAACGGGAGAGAATTTGTGGATAAGACGCTAGAGTGCCTTGCTGAAGTTATGAGGCTCCAGAAAGTTAATATTCTTCCGTATAGGCCTGTGTGGGCGCGCTAATAGATAAGTCCTCGAAGCTCTTAGGGTTAAAATGGGTGTTAATGAATCTATTAAGGTTATGTATATTGTGGTTGTTAGGTGTGGCATAAATTCAATGGTTAGTGACATAAATGGTGTCTAGGCGATGTTTGGTTATCCAGTTCGGGGTGCATTTGATTTGTTGGCTACACCTTCTCGTTCTGACGATACGATTAAATAGTTAGTTACTACTATACAGCAAAAGAGACATGCACGTCTCAGTATTAATATCGAGGCAAAGACTCAATAAATCAGACAACGCAAGATTCGCAGATGGGGATAACATGTTCTTGAATATTTATGCTAGGAATCAGCTGAATTATAAATTAGGGCCTGTTTGAGGGTTCGTTTCGAGTTGAGGAAATAAAGGGAATTGATTTGTTGTTCTTTGTGAAAATACTGGGTTATTTAGGTTAACACATATATCTAAGATCAAGAGGACAACTTAATAGGAAAGGGGAACTTGTGGGTTGAATTTTTTTTTCTGTTCTCTTTCTTATTTGGTTTTTGTTCTCTTTGCTGGTTTCCCAGGAACGTGATCCGTGGGTTTTTAACATGGGAGGACGTTGGTCCGTAGAGTTTTATGGATTTTTGTTGCTTAATTTTAGTCTGTTTTGTTTTGTTTTTTCTCCCTGCGCAAATGCGGCGATTTAGCGCAGTTTTGTCTTTTTCTTTTTAGTTAAAGCGTGGGGGGTCGCGGTAATTGAGGTACTATAGTTAAAAGTGACGAGGAAGTCCGTAGGGTTCTGGGTGCATTTTTTAAAAGTTTGTTTTGTACTGTGATTGCCCTTTGGGGGTTTTGTTATGTTTTTGGGGCGATGGTTTATTTCTGTCATAAGGGGCACTATGGTCTTACAAATGGTTTTGGTGACTTATGGTTTTGCGGTTTTGTGAGATTACATATCGCAGGTGTGTTTTTGGTTATCTTTTCTTTGGAGGTGTTAGAGTCGTTTTAGTGAATTCAGCCTTTGCTAGGGGTCTTTGTTTGGTGGTTATATAATATGTTTGGTTCTTCTTTTAGTAATGGTGATTTTTGGTGGTTATGGTGTTAGATGGACAATTAGCCAGTAGCTGTTGGGTTTTGGAGACAATTGTTTGTTGGTCTATGACAGTTACATTTTCTGCAGTGACAGATGCGTTTTTTACAGAAAGTTGTTTTGAATGAAAGAGTTCTAGGGTAAGTAGCTGTTTTTACTTGACCCACGATGTGATTCTGACGAACTGCTTCCGTCGAACGTCCCAACAGGAGAGCCACAAGAAAACGTCTTCAGCAGCTGAAAATGTATGCAGACCGATGTGGACCATACGTTATAAATCTTCATGCTTTTCGGGAGAATCTACGGACGTTTAGATGGCAATGGGCTTGGTTTCTACAGTTGCCGTCATCCGCAAGGAGGCGTTCAGCTTGTCATGAGGACTTTTATGCAGTCCGTGCATAATTAACGCAGGCCTGTTCAATTGCGGGCCATATTAGAAATTGTCGCCAGCGACGCAATGTATGAGGAAATGCGATCTACACTGATCTATTTATGGAGCATGCAATAATTGATATGTGTTCCCAAGGCTTGAATTACAGCCGTGAAGGTGGTCTTTTTTTTTTTTTTTTTTTTTTTTTTTTTTTTAGTTTAAAAAGGATAGACCTCTGCTGCCAGGACATGCAGACCTCATATTGGTGTATGATTTATTTTTTAATGATTTCTGAGCCGTTCCCCAAGTGAACTTATGTTATGTATATAATGGTACCTGGGAGGGGGATGTCCCAGTGTAGGTGGGCCAAGCTCCTATTAAAAATAAATATAATATATATATATATATATATATATATATATATATATATATATATATATATATATATATATATATATACATTATGATGCAGATATGTCTTTATTCAGCGACTCTGCAGGTGGATATATCATTGGTTCAGCAATCTTGCTAATGAATGGGATGTGAACACAGCGAGTGCTTGGTCTCATTCGCATTTTGAAAACAGATTTATCATTTTTGTGAACGTTAACCTCCCCCGAAACAGTGCCTCGAGATGTGATCAGGAGTCCGTATGACAGGTGTCAGGGTGAGACAATCGTTGACCAGTATTGCAGTATGTGTCATCATGGATCTCTCCCAGGCGTGCCTAGAAGTAAGTGCATTCATGTGTTGGTCATGATGAGTTTTGCTGGCGAGAAAATATGTGAAAACTTGATATTGGAACTGGAGCTGTTGTAGCGCTGAATTTGAGCAGCATCTGATTTTCTTGGAGATGGGTCCTCCAGTTTTGCTGAAGTCAGTAATGAGCTTCTGTAAGACTGTCCTTTTTATTTTACAGGTCCAAGTGAAATTGTTTCCTTTTTGCTACCTGATTTTACATTTTTTTGTACTCATTTATTTTTATGTGATTCCTTTTGTTACCAGTTTACTCATGTCATTGCAATAAACTTTTCTGATTATCTATGGCATGTTTCTTCCTTCGCAGTGATGAGTCTGTGTGAACTCATGTCAGGGGGCACAATACCCTGGGTTGAAGGGCATGAGACGATGAAGTGGTGGTCATATCGACTAAAGACTTGTTCTAACTGTGTGGACTTTACCTATTTCAGTGGTGATATGGTGTGGGAGATTTTAGTTTAGTCCCTGTTAGGTATGTGAAGATCCCATTTTCTATGTTCGATTTGGATTTTGGAAGTCAGTGTGACTTATTCATTCAATCAATCAGTGCTATGTTAGATTTCCAAAATCAAGTCTATTTTCGCAACTCGAGAACTCGAGGGTTAATTCAGTGGCCTTCAGTGTTTATGAGTTATGACAGAGAAAGAGGGAGAGAGAGGAAGAACATTTTGCCCAGTTTGGGGGTAAGTTGTATCATACCCTCCCTCCCCAAGGAGTGGGAGGGGGTAATTATATATATATATATATATATATATATATATATATATATATATATATATATATATATATATATATATATATAAAGTGAATGTTTATATATTAGTTTGGCTTCTAT
The DNA here is from genome assembly GCF_040412425.1 of Macrobrachium rosenbergii. Lineage (NCBI taxonomy): Eukaryota > Metazoa > Arthropoda > Malacostraca > Decapoda > Palaemonidae > Macrobrachium > Macrobrachium rosenbergii. The sequence goes on from NC_089781.1 coordinate 39,583,028, forward strand.
AGGAATCCAAACCGCTTGACAGACACAGAAAATTTTGAACATGGCGTCTATGTCACCCCAGAAAATTTTTTAACTCAAAATCAAACTCCTACCCCGGGACAGACAGACAAGCACAGACAAAACAAATTGAATTTTCTTTTTTTACATCACCTTTTCCTTCAGTTTTCTGGGTTTATTCTCATTTTTCACCTGACACTCCACCTTTTTTTCCCGGCACTGCCAGACATATGATTAATCTGTACAATAAATCCAAATCCCCTATAACATGAATTTTTGACCAGAATTTACGTGAAATTTTATCATAATTTATGAGAATTAATAACGTTAATAAAATCAACATTGAAAACCTATATCGGTTTAAATGTGGTTTACAGTCCTCGCCATGGTAAAAAGTAACAGACAAAATGCTTCTGTGATAGACATACTCCCTCATTAAAAAATTACTCGCGACGAAATTACCACCTTTTTTTCATTGTTCATTTTAAGCCAAACTTATCTTAATTATACCTTGCCAATAAAATAAAAATTTTTAAGTACCCTGTGGCATTACCCTCATCATATCTTACTACTTAATCCACGAAAAAAAAAAACTTCGTAGTTATGGGCACAACTTTGGAGATCAAAAAGTAACTCACTGATGAGACGAAACAAATCTATCACCATCCACGCATGCGTTAATATTAGCAGACTAAATGCTTCTGTGATAAAACTACCCCGTCATTAAAAAATTACTTGTGATGAAAATACCCCATTTTTTTCAGTGTTCATCTTCAGCGAAACGCATCTTAATTATATCTTGCCAATAAAATACAAATTCTTAAGTACCTTGAGGTATCACCATCATCATATCTAAGTACTTAATCCACTAAAAAAATCACCATTTATCGACAATTTCTATATTAGACCATTCAGACTTCGGCCTACACTTTCCGTCAGGAACGTGAACGGAAATTGGAACACCTTCGTTAACTCGTACGGGAAAATGAAAACAGTTGCAGCTCTTTTTACGGTGTCTAAAATGACAATCATGATAATAATTTAATATTTACATAGCCAACGGACACTGTATCTTATGTCTGACGTCAACATGTACGATATTTCCTTTCTTGGAAAGAGGAACCAACAAGATTCCTGTGTATAACTTGTTTACTTGTAAATATTTACATGTTACTTTTAAACTCGAGTACTTTCAGGTCCTAACTGTGATCCTTTTTTCAAGTTAGGACCTGAAAGTACTCGAGTTTAAAAGCAACATGTAAATATTTACAAGTAAACAAGTTATACACAGGAATCTTGTGGGTTTCTCTTTCCATCTTCAGAAGAAAACTGAAAGTTTTTGTTTGGTTCATTCCCTTTCTTCTTATTTGTTCCAATGCGATTTTCCTCGGTAACAAATATATTTATTTGAATTACAATATTTATTTTATGACGGTACTTATATTTATTTTCCTCAAGAAGAAATGAAAAAGTCAGACTTCGACATATGATGCAATTTATGTCCTCCAAGCACGTGTATTATGAAATATATCATAAATTTGACATTATAAAATCATATTCTTTACAAAAAAAATAGTTAAAGAAATAAACACGTGAAGACAACAAAGCGTTTGAGCTGTCTTAAAATGACATAACATTTCGATTAATTTTATGATATGTTTTACAAATGTTCAAAGGTAAATCATGGGACACACAAAAAAAAAAATAAATAAATGTAAATCACATGAAATCGAGACGTCAGTTTACCCAGTGAAAACACCTCGTAGAAGCGGCTTCAGTACAACGATTACATTTTGTCTTTTAAAATGCTAATAAACAATTACTGATCTTTTCAATATTTCACAGCTTCATTTATATTAATTGGCTTTAATTTAATTTTTACCTTGTATAATGATTGAATTTCCTGTAGTGATAGTATGATATTACCCATAACGTACTGACCAACAAATATAAAACAAAAAGTATAGGTTCCACGCTGAAACACTCCCTTCCGCTGTATCTATATCCGTATCTAGATTTAACCAGATATAAATGCGCCTTTACATCTTTACTTTAGGGAAACTATTTTCCCTTGGCCCACCTCCAGCCATCTCAATAAATATCATAAATGTCCTTCCACAAAATTCTCTAAATAAATCACACAGAGTCACTTCCTCCCGCTCGATTTTGAAAGGAGCACAACCTGGGTAGCATACTTTGCATTATATATGTTTCAGACTGCATTCAGATATTACAGTATCATTTAACATAAATACATGGTATATAGGATTCTCTGCTACAGTAAATATTTAGCTTCAAAAATTTTAAACCTCAAAACAGTCTGTTAATAAAAAAAAAAAAAAAAGATTATTCAAGAAAATCTGCTCAATAGCCAAAGGAAAGGGAAATCAACACTATTTTTCGCTAAGTTCCCCATCGAGGAAGGTGGAGAGGCTGTGAGTCTGGTTCTGAGTTTCGGTTGCTGATTTTTATGTTACCCAAGTGAGAAAAGGCCAACATTCTGGAATGGTATGTGCATTTAAGGATTATTGAAGAGAGAGAGAGAGAGAGAGAGAGAGAGAGAGAGAGAGAGAGAGAGAGAGAGAGAGAGAGAGAGAGTCATTACAAGTTTTGTATGTTGTTTTATTTATGTCTGTACCTGTTTATTTTCTTATATATGTCTTATTTTCCTACTGTTTGCTGGGCCTTCCAGGTTATTTCTTTAAATTTTCCTGTTTATCTTTCATCTTCAGTTCGTTTATATATTCAACTGTTGGCATAACAACTAGAATGCTTTTTATCTTTTGTTCAGATTGTGTTCGTCTTTTTCAGTTAACCTTGGCAGGTATCAGAAAAGGTATTTGGATTGCTTGCAGAACTGAATGAAGTCTAGAACTGACTTATGATAACCCTTCGATGCTATTTACACAAAAATGTGCATTCATATCTAGTGGTCTGTGATTTTACACCGTTTCAATTTATTTTCTTTCTCTCTCCTTAACCCTGCATGAATTTTGGTTCAATCTATTACTTTTTTCAGTGTTCATTACTTTAATGACTTCCATTTTTCTGTTTATTTTTGAATAAATCATATTTGTTACTTTTTTTTCCACCCACACTCTTTCCTTTCAGAATTCGCTCTGAAAGTTAATAGAATATATATTTTTCATAATGGTTATTTAATTCCATCCATTTGACATAACTTTTAACTTTATTGCATTACTGTTCTATTACTCCTTACATCAGTGTGTTTGCTTTTTTATGCTTTACTTCATTACATTTCTCTTGTAGTTACTCTTTAATTCAGTGCATTACTTTTTCAATGACTATTTACATCAACTATATTTTACCATTTTCTTCAATATAGATTTATTTTAATCTTCTCTTTGCTTCATATTCCTTACTTCATTATTCGTCACTTCAGCGTATTTTTCCCACTGCTGTAGTACAAGCTTTTAGTCGTTACCGTTTACCCAACGCATTTTTCTTTATTATTATTTATTTCAGTATTTTCCTTCTGATATCTTCAGTTTATTCGTTTTGGCATTACTCTGCATATCTCTTGTCGTCACTCTTTGCTTCAGTGTATCGCTTACTCATTATTCTCTTCTTCGGAGTATTCATTTAACACTCCGTTTCAATTCGAATTCTAATCTTTTTTGTTCTTTAATTTCGTGTACTCTTTTTGTCGTTAATCTTTACATCACGTCATTCATTTTTACGTTGCTCTCTAATTCAGTTTGATCATTTTCGTCACTTCATTGAATTCTTTTGGTTATTACTTTTACTTCAGTATGCACCCTTTTTCATCATCCTTTACTATTATATTAGCCTCGTGTTGGTATTCTCTATTGTTATATATATATATATATATATATATATATATATATATATATATATATATATATATATATATATATATATATATATATATATAATTTCCCCACTTACACGCATTTCAGAGGAAAGATATCTTCTCTCTCTCTCTCTCTCTCTCTCTCTCTCTCTCTCTCTCTCTCTCTCTCTCTCTCTCTCTCGTGAATTAAACCCAGTTTGCGTCTTATACTAAAACATATCTGTTTCATGGCAAACATGTGCAGTAAGTGTAATGGGTCACTCCCTGCGGCAGCGTCTGCCAGCAACCCCTGACTAACACTTATCGGTGGCCATTCTCCTACATTACTTTGTCCTTTGCACCTGGATCTCTGTACATTGTAGTTTTAATGAGATCGTTCTTCTCTCTAGGAATGCTTGCGTTTTTGGTGGAGTAGCAATAAACCACTCGGGTACGTATGAACAGCAGAACGGCTTATATGACGACGAGCTATAACTCCGTTATGGTCATACATTCCCTTCCTTTTTATCGGGTGTAATTTCTTAGTTGCATTTTCACATTTACTTACACAGAAAAAACACCAAACGTTTCTTGCAAAATCCATTAATTGCCTTCATAACAGAAGCGTAATAGTATAGCGACCAATGTCCTGTTTAGTATTTCTATGTGGTATAGAATGACTTTTCCTAAAAAGACACACCATGAGACACTGTGTACTTTAAAGGAAAAAATGATGAAGTCAACCTTATCCAAATTACGAAATGTTTTCGTAAGTTATGTATTTATGTCAAAAAACCCTCTTTGTAGATTTAGTAGGCCCAAAGCTATGTAGAGCTTTGAGCCCCTTTCAGTAAAGTTACATAAGGTGTATCAAAAGTATGCACTTCGAAGGAAAGGACCTTGGGTCGCAATTCGTAATAAAAACTTAACATGTAATTTATGCCTCTTGATTATTTAAAAAATCTAAAAAAATTCCTCTGTTGCAAATCAAGTGGTAAGTTACAAATAATTTGTTGTTTCTCTTATGAAAAAGAAAAGGTATACACACTTGTCAGGAACCTTTACTCCCGAACATTCTACAGTTAAATGACTAAGTTTTCAAAAATGAAAAAGGCTGTGAACCTAAACCGATAAAGAAAAAAGTCATTCATCGAAGCTGATTTATTACATCGACATAAGAAGATTCAGCCATTTTTGATAAGGTAATGTTGAACCAAATGATGTTAATCATGAATCTCAAAAACATTCTGCACCCAGGCAGTGCAAATTTGCCACGTGAGAAATCAACTTAAAAAAAAAAAAAATTAGGCAGTCTACGATTGTATATAGAAATATTAAATTTGTCATTCTTATGGCTATGTAATGAAACAGTAGGCTATATCGCAGGGTATCTTGAAACTGTAACTTTCTCTCGGAATATATCGATGATAATAAATGCACCTTATTAATAAGAATGCTTATCATGAAATATTGCTAATGGTATGCGTTTTAAGATATGCTACTGAATAATTTAGTAATTATTTAACATGTACAATGTTTAAGGTATGAAATAGGAATCACATTTCTCCGAATAGACATGTCAGTAGACTCCAGCCACCAGGATATCAAGGTAATAAGAAGAAAAATAAGTAATTTAGCCTCATCTCTTCGCCTTCTGTGCCGGGAAGATGGTATTTACAGATATCTTTCTCTTTTGAGCTATCAGGTGCTAATAAAAACAGCGAGGCCTATTCAAGAAATCTGCGAAACATATTAAAAAAATCGATTTAGCCCACGTTCGTCCATCTTACCTGGCCGTCCGAACTCCTACCCAACGGTCATCCGCTCCCCACAACAAGCATCTCCTGACATACGCACCAAGCACACGAATATAAGAAACAGCCGACACCATACATCCTTTTTATGCATACTGTCATTCATAATACTGTCAGGTCAAATGTATCATTCCTAATAGAGGCAATACAATGTCAGCTTTCCAGATATACTGTATTTATCAGAACTCTGTTTGCAACTTGTGTATAGAATTATGTACCATTCTCCATTCTCAAACAAACACAATTGACAGTATATTAGTATCTATTTTGTTCCCCTCGTGTCAGGCACTACATTTCGGCTCGCAAGAACCCTTGACCTTTCTATTTGTTGTTTTGAATAAATTAGTAAGTTTGTAGATGCTGCCTCTTACTCATGCCTTTGCTACATTGTTGACCACAGAGATGACCAGCCCAGCCAGCCCCAGTGATGTCAGCTTCTCCAATGACAGCGTCGCTGCTTCCTCCATACTTCTGCCTCCCTTTACGCCTCACAACCCAGAAGCTTGGTTCTTTAGGGCAGAGACAATCTTCCAGTCAAAGAAAATCACCTACTCAGCATGCAAAGCAGACACCGTCCTCGAATTCCTGCCAGTCAACGTTTTTGATCAAGTCACAGAATGGCTTCCAGGACTTAAAACACCTGTTACCTACAGATCACTGAAGAACCAGCTGAAGTCATCCTTCAGCATGTCACCCTCCCTAAGAGCCAAGAAGTTCATGGACAACATGGGGGCAGCCATAGGAGACAAGCGACCACCTCACATCTACAAGCAATTGCAGCGGCTGGTAATGCTACCTGCTGCAAAGGTCTATCCCAAGTCAACCCTGGACCTTGTGAGAGAGGTCCTCCTCACAATGCCCAGTGCCTCTGCCATGTGTATCAAAGAATTCACAAGTCTGGTAAATGCAGTACACATAGCCCACAAAGCAGCACAGCCCACCTGGCCACCCATAGCAACAGCAGACAACGGTCCCAGCAGTCAACTGACATGGAATCCGACAGCGACCCAGAGGAACTGGCTTCCCCCATCCAAAAGCGGAGGTTCCCCAAACAATTCAACAATGGAAAGACCAGGCAGAAGAAAAATGAACCACTAGAGGGAATGTGCTTCTTCTATTGGAAATTTGGAAGAAAGGCCTGCAAATATGACAAAGGCTGCCTGTTCTCAAAACAACTCCAAACAACTAAACATCAGAGGTGAGCAGACCGGTTGCCTTGTAAGAGAAACTGCACCTGCTTTCAACTGTCTTTCTTCCAGGTATGAACGCAAAGGCTCAATGTGTTTCTTCATCTGGGACAAAAGGTCAAACACAGAATTCTTTGTCAACACAGGGTCATGCAAATCATTCATGCCAGCCAGCCTGCACAAATGGCTCAACCCCACCCCACCCACCGACATCCACGTATCCACCACTAGCAGAGCACCACTCAAGATGTAAAGGAGGAGGTCCACGAAACTGTCATTCAACAGGAAAGGCTACAGCTGGACGTTCATCATGGCAGAAATAACGTTAGTACTTTTAGGAGCAGATATCCTAAAAGAACACAACCTGCTGGTGGACATAGCATCAAAACAGCTGATCCCAAAAACTGTCCCTGCATCATCACCGCAACAACTAATAAAGCAACCCACCACCGTATTGTCACCACAACAGCAGATATGACAAACAGTGCCCATCTCATCAGCCAGCCAACCGCAAGAAGTACACTGCTTCCTACAGGAGTTCTCAGAGGTCTTCAAAGATGACCTGCAACATGAATTAACCAAATCAGCAAAGCACAACATCCAGCACCTCATAGAAATGGAAGGTCACCCAGTCCACGCTTGCTTCAGACGTTTGGCCCCAGAAAAACTCGCCTTCGCCAAACAGGTATTCAGGAAAATGGAGACGGCAGGAATATGTCAGGATGCTCCCAGCCCATGGGCATCCCACCTCCAAATGGTACCAAAACTTGACGGAACATGCCGGCTGTACATAGACTATTGGCGGTTAAACGTTAAAACAAACCCCATTGCCGAACTTTGCCAAATGAACGGAGCCAAAGTCTTCACCGAAATATTTCTGCTGAAGGGATACTTCCCAGTTCCAGTAGCGAAGGAAGACATAGAGAAGACGTGATTATCACCCCCTTTGGCACCTAAATATTCAGTTACAGCTGCTTCGGCCTTCGGAACATAGAGGCAACCTTCCAAAGACTAATGGACAAGCTCCTGGGTGATCTTCCCTCATGCATTGTCTACTCGTACATCGATGACATCCTCATATTTAGCCCCAACCTCCAGCAACACCTAAATGACATCAAAAGGGTGCTACAAATACTCAAAGAAAACAGACTTGTAGTAAGGGAAGACAAATGCAAGTAGGCAAAAATGACAGTGGAATTCCTGGGACATCAAATAAGTCCAGATGGCATCAAACCCCTCCCAGCATAAGTAAAAGCAATCACTGACTTCCTGACTCCAATCACAATCAAAACCGTACAAGAATTTTCAGGACCAATTACTTACTACTATCAATTTAAACCCAATATCGCTAAAATAATGAGTCTGATATATAACTGTTTAAAGGAAAACCCCAAAAATTATGTTGGTGAAATATTCGAGATAATTCATTGATATTAGCAAAGCAGGCAATAATCTCTACAGCCACATTAATTTTTCCTCTACCCCATAGGTCCCTCACTTTGATGACTGACGTGAGTAAAACGGCTATGGGCACGGTACTGAAGCAGAACACAGATGATGGTCGTCAACCGCTGGCGTTTTTGAGCAAAAAGTTAACGACAGCAAAACAAAAGTATTCCACATTTGATAGAGTTGCTGGCAGTCCAAAAAGATATCCACCACTTCCACCACATACTCAAATGATGGCACTTCTTCATACAAACGGACCACCAACCCTTGGTGCATGCCTTCACAAAAACCACAGACTCATGGTCAGCACAACATTAACGTCACCTGTCGGCAATAGCTGAACAATCCTGCACCATCAAGTACCTGAAGGGGTCTCCAAACACCTTGGCTGATGCACTATCGAGAAACTGTGCCAACACTGTCCAGATCGGGATAGCCTATCCTGAAATAACAGAGGCTCAAAAAGATGACATGGACTTACAGTGACTGGGGCAGGACAACCCGACCTTCATGTGGAGTGACCTGTCTATCAACCATGGAGGGACAACCATCGCCTACAAAACCAGTGCTGGATACCCTTGCCCCTACCTGTCAGTAGGTCTCAGAAGGAAGGCTTTCAACTTTGCCCACAACCTGTTCGACCCATCAGGCCGCGCAACTGCCCAAATTGTAGCGGAACGGCATATCTGGTGGGGACAATGCCGTCTGTGTCAGACGTCAAAAATAACGTGGCATGTAGAGAGCGGAATAGGAGAGTTCCACACAACACACTGTTGTTTCACCTACATCCACATCGAGGGGTACAGATACCTGTTCGCCATCATTGGCAGGAATACCAGGTGGCCAGAAGCAATACAGATACAGCAACAGATGGCAGAGAGTTGTGTGAAAGCTTTCATCAGATGGGTCAGCAGACATGGAGTCCAGCAGATCATCATGAGTTGCAGGGGGGCCAACTTCATGCCCAGTTTATGGAATGCCCTCACAGACAGTTTGGTGACAAAGGTTACACACAATGGCCTACAACCCAGAAGCCAAAGACTCACCGCCAGATGCCAAGGAGTGATTTGGAGAAAGGAGTTACCTTGGGTCCTACCCGGCCTGAGAACATCACCACATGTGGCATTTGACTCATCTCCAGCAGAAATCCTGTATGGACAAGCATTAACATTGCTGGCAGATATCTTTCAACATCCAACAAGCCTGACATCCTCATCCGACATCTGTAAAGCATTAGAACAAATAATGCTGGCCATTTATACGAGTGAATGCACAGAGGCCCCCATCTCCCCATCCTAGTTGGAACCATACCAGATCATCCAAATAAGAGACAAGGCCTACCAGATGACAGTTGATAGCAGGTCTGTCTGAGTCTCCATCGATCACCTCAAACAAGCATACCTCCCAGACACCGACCTACAACTGTAGGCCTCTCTAAGGTGGGGGAGTCCTGTAGGGTCCTACACGGACCTACACAATTGTCCTTACCTGGGTCAGAACTCATACCCTACGGGCATCAGCTCCTCACAACAAACACCTGACATATGAGGCAAGCACACGTATATAAGAAACATAGGCAGCACCATACATCCTTTTTATGTATACTGTAGTTCATAATAATGTCACGTCAAATGTATCATTCTTAATAGAGGCAATACAATGTCAGCTTTCCAGATATATTTATCAGAACTCTGTTTGCAACTTTTATATAGAATTATGTACCATTCTCCATTCTCAAACAAACACAGTTAACTTTATATTCATCTCCATTTGTTCGCCTCATATTCAGAACTACATTTCCTCTCGCAAGAGCCCTTGACCTTTCTTTTTGTTGTTTTGAATAAATTAGTAAGTTTGCAGATGCTGCTTCTTACTCACACCATCGCTACACCCCTTCGCCCCAAAATACCAAGCAGGGGTTCATTCTTGTACAAAACTTCCGAATGACTGACAGGTCTATTATCTCCTTTCATAGGAACCTTCTCATCCTCCCACTTAGAACACAGATTTTATACAGTCTTAATAACTTAAGCATCCTGTTGACCAATATCAAAATGAGCAGGGCATTCTCCTCTTATCTAAAAGATGTTTTACATGGAATATTTCAATACTGCAAGTTATCGTCCATCAGCCCCCGTGATATGATATGGTTTATATGCGTAGATGACATCTGCATTCTGAGAAACTAGCTGGGGAAATTTCAATGAAGTTTTTAAGAATATATGTGTTAGCCCAGGCCATCAAATTTAAAACTGAATAGGGAGAAGGACGGTAATTTGTCTTTCCTGGATGTTTTGATCACAAAAGAACAGATTAAACGCAGCTTCACAATATATAGGAAACCTACTTCCGCTGTTTCCTATATCCACTTCCTGTCATGGTGTCTGCAAAGATCATGATTGGCTGCAATCTATTTCTCAGAGAGCTTAGGATTGTTAGCATGGGTATCTAGAAAAAGAATTTGATACGATCAGTCAACCTCTGACTAAATTACTCTTCCCAGCATACATTATTACTAAGGCTGTCAACACGTCGAACAAAATATACTATAAAAGTCCCACAAATAAGAAACAAATAGACTCTAACAATAAAATAAATATCTCTATCGTTGAGAACAAAAAAGAGTAATCGAACAGCTTAAATCTAACATTCCATCTATTTTTATTTATCTGAAATCCATCGGGACTGCACTCACTGATGTATATTTAGATAAAAAAAAAGCAAGCAAAGGACGGTATTTATAAAATCCCATGCAGAAACTGTAATGAAGTTTACGTTGGGGAGACCGGTGGTCCAAATCACTAAGATTAACCGACCATAAAAGATTTGTAAGATTCACTTCAGAAATATTAGGGGTTTTCGCACATAAATTGGAATGGGGCTGACCGGTTTCCAAAAGTACCGCCCTTGCAAAAGAATGATTCTGAAGTCCGCCATCATCAGTCAGTCTAAGAACAGGAATCAGTCAGGAGGACACTGGGAATTAGATTTCACGGACGAGCTAATTTGAAGACCTATTCTCAATCAAGAGCTCCGGCAGTTATGGCATTAGACTAGACACAGATAAGAGCTAAAGAGGACTACAAACAACAAGAGACTGACCCCTCCTAACGTGAACAACCGTCATCTCCAATATTACCAATGCCATCTTGCTATATCTGTATTTGCCATAAATGCCTTAAAAATACACTCGTCACTTACCCTCTGATCACATTCACTGGTGATCGGCAGTTGAAATGTCTTTGTCGTGTCTATATTGTTTTATAGGCCTTTTAATCTTTATATATTTATATATATATATATATATATATATATATATATATATATATATATATATATATATATATATATATATATATATATATATATATTTTATTTCCTGGTTTATGGTATTTTACAGGCCGACAACGGGAACTTTATTTAATTGGCCTTGGAGTTCTGACTTACACAAAGGGAAATCGTAAAAAAAATGCGAAAAAGGGGAGAATTTAGGAGCTGAAGGCTCTTCTTCATAAGGAAATGTTGCGCAAACACTTGGGATAAATTAAAGAATTATATTTATAAAAGCAAACATTTGAAGGGAAAATGGATAAGTAAATTGATAAAGGGCTTGCAACGCCTGAAGATCCTTCTTCTGGAGTCTTGATTAAAGGCAAGGCACAGGCCGAGATGAGTCCACTGCGAATAGGTCCCTCTGCAAGGGAGATTTACACATTACATGCCAGTAAAGGAACAATTTAACACAGAATAAGTCTCGAGTTTGCACTGAGGGTGTCAAAAAACTCGAGGAATGAATGACTACTTTGCACTCGAACACATGACATTGGAAATGGAAATGGATAAACTGGCGCAAGGACAGAAGTGAAATGCTGGTACTCCAAGCTTTCTAAAGGGCAAACTGTCGTGACTGAAAGTCTTCTCTCGCACTTTACCTTATGGGAAGCTGGTCTCTGACGAAGAAGGACGAGGGATGATCACACGTATGGCGGTGCCCTCGAGGATGACTGCAGTCTGGAGTCGGACAGGGATGAAGGGTGATCTCTCAGCAAAGTTACAGCTTGCCCGCATGATGTTGCTGCATGGCTTCTCCCCACAACTAACTAACTCTCCTTAACTGCTTCTCTATAGGCACGCGGCCAGAGGTAGGGGCCGCGTGCAAGCATGATTCACTGGCCAGGTGGGCAACGATTCCATTGCCCTGGCGGGTTTCCTGCGGAGGTAAGACAATTCAGGCAACTTAATTTGCCTTTAGAAAGTCCATTTAATTGGGCTAATCTTCTTAAGGGGGTGGCATAAAATATCCTCCTGGCCCCTGTTATCTGTGTCATCTCAATATCTGTTCCAGGTAAAAAAAGGGACGGATCGGAATGTTGATAATACGATCGGCCATGTGGTTCTCAGTAAACAAAAGGGGTAAATTAGGTGGGGGGGCACGGAGCACTGTACGAGACGTCTGGGTAATTATAAAAATAATATATATATATATATATATATATATATATATATATATATATATATATATATATATATATATATATATATATATATATATATATATATATTACTAAAAGGACCTCATTCAAACTGAATGGTATCTAACGGGGTTTTTATTCAGAAAAAGTTACAAGCTTTCTTGGACAAACAGTCCACATTATCAAGTATCCGTACGATGAGCAGACGCGTAGTCCGGCTGTATTTATATCTGTGCGCTGGGTACTTTTAATCCTGTTTGTCCAAGAAAGCTTGTAACTTTTTCTGAATAAAAAACCTCGTTAGATACCATCCAGTTTGAATGAGGTCCTTTTAGTAATTCTACTAATGCACAGAACAATTGTGTATGTGATAAAGTATATTGATATATACTGTATATATATATATATATATATATATGTATATATATATATATATATATATATATATATATATATATATATATATATATATATATATATATATATATATATATATATATATATATATATATATATATATATATATATATATATATATATATATATATATATATATATATATATATATATATATATATATACTATATATATGTATATATATGTATATATATATATATATATATATATATATATATATATATATATATATATATATATATATATATATATATATATATATATATATATATATATATATATATATATATGTATATATATATATATATATATATATATATATATATATATATATATATATATATATATATATATATATATATATATATATATATATATATATATATATATATATATATATATATATATATATATATTTTTTTTTTTTTTTTTCCGTGGTTTTAGTTTGAAATATGCTCTGTGAGACAGGTAGCAACAATTTACGTTTTTCCGTGGTTTTAGTTTGTAATTTAGCCTTGTGATTCTGACTTCGTGGGTACGGGAAAACGTAAAAAAAGAGGAAAACAAAGGAGAATTTCATATGAGCATAGGGCTCTGGTTACTGAGGGAAATATTACGTAAAACACGTGGGCACATTTAAAGTAGTGTATTTACATAAATGACATTAGTACGGGAAAGAGGAACTCAAGTAGATTGAATGAAACTGGGGGATTCCAGCCACAGTCCAAGAAGCTTCCACGAAATAGGATCCCTCTGAAATGAGAGATATGCACATTATACGCCAGTAATAAAAATAGACAAAAGAATAATGAATTGAAGCTGCACTGAGGGTGCCAAAGGAGTAATAAAGAATTAATACTGCCGATGCAAGAGGCGCACGGACATTAGACAAGGGAGATTTCTGGCTTTCTCTTTAAGAAAATATTACGAGACAAAAGCATGACTGAAATGGGGCTCTTCCAGGGCACTTTATCTTAGCAGATTTTCCGAGGGCGCGTAGAAGGCAGTCCGTGGATGACTTGCGATTTCCGAGGGCGAGTTTCTTCCACGTGGTGAGATGCAAGGGCTTCCGTAAAGGGGCAAGGCGATGGGAACTCCTCGAAACTCAAGCAATGGCGTGTGGGCTCGAGGAATACGGTCGAAGGGCACGAGGAGAAGTATACTTTGGAAAGGGCCACGTGGTTGGGATGCAAGGGCATCGATGGGGCCAGGTGTTGAGGACGTCTTCATTCCATATCTTCCAGCCCGCGTGTGTGTGTGTCGACCTCGTGGGTTTCTGCTTTTTATCCCCTCCTATGGGGCAGGGGTGCGTCCAACACAGATGCTTTGACTCATTGCACCTGCTGCCCGCAGGGGAGGTTTTGGCCTGTAGGAGAAACACCCAAGCCAGATTACTTTTGCCTCGAAGGAAAGATCTTTATCAAAAATGGGAGCGCCTTTAATCTTTTAAACCCTTGGTTTTAAGTCGATAGACAGATGGTCTATCGATCGGCCGGCTGGCAGTAAATGAAACACAACAACAACCAACAACAACAAAGGAGGGGGGGGAGGGGAGGCAATTTGCTAGCGAATTCTTGCTAATCATAATAATATATATAATTATGTAAAGCTCCGGCATTGAAAATGATAATCATCAGCTTAAAACTGAAGCCAAATTACTCCAGTTCAACTAGATCTAAGGTGTTAACATCTTACACGTTGTTGTTACTTTAGATTAAGCCAGCTTTGCACTGGCACGGGCTCTTGCTCTGGGGCAGCCCGAAACAGCATCTTACATAAATGCTGGTAATGACGATTAGCCAAATAAACAATTATTCTGTGTGTAGTCTGTCTCATCGCTCAAGATGCGCTCTATTATATAACCGCAGTCTGTAGTTTTTCATTCAACCGTGAAATCAACTACTGAACATTCTGTCTGTTTAAGGAATTGTTGATTTTATCGTCAGATGGAATTTCTTTTTTGGTGTTTCCGTTTTATCTTGTAAATGATGTTGTAAGCATTTACTGTGTTTGGATAATCTTTAATTTGCTAGGGTAGATTCATACAAAACAAAGCAAAAAAAAAAAAAAACCTTTCTTGTGCTCAATTGCTTCAATTTATTGCTTGATGGGCAGAACTGACCAATCATTTACTTTTCAATATAACACGACTACAGAATGTGGTATAGTATAGCATGAATTGACAGTGTTACGTATAAATGGAGCTCGGATATTGTTTTAGATCGAATTTTGTTATTACAGCATGGCAACAGAATGCATTTGTAACATTTATGAAAGCCATTATTATTCAGAGACAGATTTTATAAATACAGAAAAAAATACATTTTTAATAGTGGTGTTACTTATTTTCTCAGACTATTCATTGTTCTTCATAACAATCGATTTCAGTGTCAGATAACTGGTTTATGAACAGAATTTATGTTTGTATATACTAAAATGTATGCTTGTGTGTAAATTAATAAAATGTTCTAACTTTATGAGAGAGAGAGAGAGAGGGAGCAAAACTTACTATTGCATTCCCTCTTGAGAAGGCTCTGAAAGCGTCATTTAAGACTAGCAAATTAGAATTAACGTTGAATTTCTAAACAAATTTGTTTCCGTGTCACTGTGAGGTCTCCAACCTATAGTAACGCGAGGATGATTCCCTGGTGCAAACATGAATGTTTGTAAACAACAGACAAACTTATATCATAAATCTGAGCACCTGCGAGCAGAAGCTTTTGCTAATGAAGGAATAAGCGCTTTTGATGTTCTCTGAAAGAAAACTTTGCAAATACCCCTCGAGCTTCTCAAATCTTAGGTTTCTTTAATGGGGAAGAGCTCGAACTAATTAAATGATACTCAACTTTTGATATGCTCATTAAACTCTTGAGGCAAACCAATTAGCACTGAGTAAGCATCATAGTTTTGTTTGAAGAGAGGAATAATTCTAATGGTCAGACCATAACGACGACGACGGTGGAGAGAACACAAACAATACTTACTTCAACTCATAGGATAACAATGTGACACAGGCAGCCTCAATTAGAAACACTTGTATTCTCAGCGGATTATCAAAGAGCACTATTCATTAATGGTGACAAGAATTCATGACATTTGTAGCAGCCTCTCTCTCTCTCTCTCTATTTTGTAACGTATAGTCTTTGCATAGGAGCCTTTAATGTTAAAGTGGATGGTTTTAACGAAACTTGCTCTCGAACCTTTGTTTTGCTACTATCAGAGCTTATTTTTCATTTCAGTGTTACCTACATTCGGGAATCATTCTTTTAGACACGATTGCTGAAAGTGATAGTTTATTTTTCTTAAAAAGCAACAGCAGCAGAATATTTCCTGTATTATTCTCTTGAGATAAAAACCATGCCATTCATTTTAAAATAATGATATTACTGAAAAATAAACTTCACAACAGTATTATAACCTTGAAATTTTGAAAATAATTATTAGAATATGTATATTTCTGTTGTTTTCAGGATCACAGAATATGATGAAAAAATATTTTGTGAACTTCTGACGCCCATTGTTGATTAGTTCAATTTCACGCTATCACACAAAACATTAATTGCAAAATTACAAGCAAGGGAAATGTGTAATGAAACACATCTTTCTTTATCTATCTTTTATTTTTTATCTCTTAAAGCCACCACTAACGTTCAGTTATATCTGCGCAGTTATGCCTGCACATTCGGCCTGTGCAGGAAAACCTCCACCGCTAACAATACAATCTTTTTTCCTCAGTCTTCAGTAGCAACCATGGCGTCAACAGACGATGTTCTGGCTGTAACTGGCTTGCTGACAGCATGAAAATATTCATAAACGCCAAGTAAGACGTCTAGTGAAAGAGTGGTTGGAAAAACTAATTCAATACTCCCATGTGAGTTTGCTAAAAGAGTTCAAATTTACCCCCAAGTACTTTCATAATGTTTACTGAGTATTTCATGAATGAAGGAAGAGTTCCATGGCAAGAAAATTGAGTTAACTAAGTTAGTAATTGCTTGTTTTTATTTCAAAGTTTACGTATTTAGGCCTAATATTATTTTTCTGTTTCATTAAAACGTTTAATACTACTGTCCCTTGTCTCATTTGTGTGTTGATTAGTCTAATTTTATTTAAAAATTGGCTTACTTGGAATGAGTATATATATATATATATATATATATATATATATATATATATATATATATATATGTATGTATGTATGTATATATATATATATATATATATATATATATATATATATATATATATATATATATATATATATATATATATATATATATATATATATATATATATATATATATATATATATATATATATATATATATATATAGGCCTATATATATATATATATATATATATATATATATATATATATATATATATATATATATATATATATATATATATATATATATATATACTCGTATAAACAGGGTGTTTCGAAATTAGAGGGGCCCCCCCCCTACAGTGTAAACTAAAATTGATATGGCCAAAAACAAAAGTAATTCAGAACAGGTATTTAATTAAGTTTCTCTCTGAGTATTTAATATTTTGTGTGGCCTCCATCTGCCTGTACCACAGCCTGCATTCTTGAGAGGGTATGATTTAAGCAAATCGTAAAAAAGCTGAGACTCAAACTCCATTTCCCTGCGCACTTTGGTCACCTCTCTTCGCAGGTCGTTGAGTATTGGTATACCATCATAGTTCACTGTGTGCACTTCAACACGATCCTTTAAGATACTACCAATGTTTTCACACACATTAATGTCAGGGGAGCTACCTGGAAATTCACTTGACTAGAAGAAATCAATACCACTGTTTCAAAGCAGCTCCTGTGTCTGAAGAGCCTTGAAACATGGTGCCTTATCTTGCAAAAATGTGACTTCTTCAACAGATAACACATTTTCAGGATCTTTGAGGAAAGGAAATACTCCACCAGTAAGCACAGTTTCTCTGAAGTATTCGCCATTCCATGACTATCCTTTTTCTTTGATGATCCACATTAATCGTTTGGCTATGAAACAGAGAAAAATTCCCAATTCCCAAACATTCAGGAAATTTCACAACTTGGTGATAGCGCACATCATTGCTGATATCATCCAGATTTGCAGGTCAAATGATGTAATTTTTATGATTTGGCTTCCTGACTGTGTAAATGAAGAATTCATCTGATGCGGCAACATGGAGAAAGTCAGCTTCGTCCCAATCTTTAAGAAATGAACCAGAAAACCATGCAGTCTTCTCTCTGTTGCTGAGTGATGTTGGGCTTGCTGATAACATGAAATGGCTTGATACCAGATTTTTTCAACTCACGATATACAGCACTATAACTTCTCTTCTTTCCTCTTTTTGTTTCTAGTTCAAGCACCAATTTACATAAAGACTTTCTTGGTCTACCCACTGCCTCAGCTATGATGTCTTTTGACTCCTGAGAAAGGACTTCAGGCCTTCCAAGATTCCCACTCTTTTCATGATGACAGTCATATGGATTTTTGTTCCAGTTTCTTTTAACAAAGGATTCATCTCTTTTAATGTATTTAGCTATCCAGGAATGTGAAATGAAGGATGCACCAGCATCCCTGGCCTCTCTGAAGGTTATAGTCCGGATTCGGTCAATCCATCAGATTTCCTCCGAGTCGTTAGCCATGGCTGTATCTAACTCCGTCACTCAGTCTGAAAATACAGGAAATGTAAAATGAAAAATAGCTTAATAGAAACTTAAAATAATGTACTTGGAGATAGGCTATACATATACATACACACACACACTCACACACACACATATATATATATATATATATATATATATATATATATATATATATATATATATATATATATATGTATATATATATATATATATATATATATATATATATATATATATATATATATATATATATATATATATATATATATATATATATATATATATATATATATATATATATATATATATATATATATATATATATATATATATATATATATATATATATATATATATATGTATATATATATATATATATATATGTGTGTGTGTGTGTGTGTGTAAATGAGATGTTTTCCGTTATCGAGTATATCTGCTATATATATATATATATATATATATATATATATATATATATATATATATATATATATATATATATATATATATATATATATATATATATATATATACAGAGCAAGTGGAGTGACAGGAAAGGCGTTCTTTTTCTTTATCCATTTATTAATACGCCGACGTTTTTTATCTCTTGATACATTTTCCTGGCTGGAAAAGCGATGATCTTAAACAATAATTGTTTATAAACGCTAAAAGGTATACACATATATGCTTAACACCATGTTAAAGGACAATAAAAAAAGGACAACCTTAAAAACACTTAAAAGCTATTTAAAAATTATTTAAAAAAGAACAGAACAACAGAAGAAAAGCAACAGACCTACCACACCGGTGTGGGTAGATGTCTTTTGCTTTTCATATTGGCCCTGGCCTTCTTCTGCTGTTCTGTTCTTTTTCAAATACTTTTTTAGATAGCTTTTAAGTGTTTTTAAGGCTGTCTTTTTTATCCCTTTAACATGGTGTTAAGTATATATGTGTATACCTTTTAGTGTTTATACACAATTACTGTTGAAGTTCATCGCTTCTCCAGCCGGAAAATGTATCAAGAGGTAAACGCCGGCGTATTAATAAATGGATAAAGAAAAAGAACGGCTTTCCGTTACCCAGTTTGCCTGTTATTTGAGTATCTGCTCCTGTATTCGTTATATATATATATATATATATATATATATATATATATATATATATATATATATATATATAAATATATATATATATATATATATATATATATATATATATATATATATATATATATATATATATATATATATATATATATATATATATATATATATATATATATATATATATATATATATATATATATATATATATATATATATATATATATATATATATATATATATATATATATATATAGAGAGAGAGAGAGAGAGAGAGAGAGAGAGAGAGACCAAGGGCAGATGGAGGCACACTAACAATCTACAGTTTTATTGTGGCCGACGGCGTTTCACAAAAATCCATTGCATTTTCAAGGCTGCAATGACACGATTTTGTTTAATAAAAAGGGACGTTACTATATAAAATTATAAAGATAAAAAATAAAATAAAATAAAAATGTACATACATTTCTTAAAATATCTTAAAACAAACCTACCCAGTACATGGCTAAAAAGTGACTAAACAGAGGAAGGTAAAACTACTCGAAAACAAAGAGAACAGCAGGAACAAAATAAACAAGGTGTTTTCCACAGGAAATTGAGTTGACTCTGACAGGTCCTTTTTTAGAAATAATTGTTTTCCATATCTAAAACGTTTTACAGAATTTTTTGAGAAAGTTGTTAGATATGATGACTACAGACACGGACTTTAGTGAGCCACGTGTCATTTATGATGTTCCCAAACTTGATATCTACGCTAAATTTCCTTCCTGTTCAACGATGAGTTTCTTAGATCTGAAAAAAAAGTTATAAAGTTTCATTAGCAAAGAATTCCTGTTTGTAAATCTTGAAACTTATTCCGAAAAACCATTTAACGCTTAGCGTAGATCTCTTTTCAGATCTAAGGATAGACTGTGCCGTGTCTCTAGCATCCAACATCATTTACAAATATACTTGTCCCAAGTGCGAGCTGGGAACCTACGTTGGATGTTGAGACGGCTACTGAAAGTCCGTGTCTGTAGTCATCAGGGCGTCAGTTATAGGACGGGATGCAGATTGTCCAGGCCTGAATTATCAAATATAAGAAATCACTCTGCAATCTGCAAAACGCAGATTGATATGAAAACTTCGAAATAATAGCCTCAGCCCAACACGAGGACGAGCTTACGACTTTAGAGTCAATTTTCATTAAAGCACTCGTTCCTCGTTAAATGCCCAGACGTCCTCAACACCCTTGTTTATTTTGTGATTTCTCTGCTGTTCTCTTTGTTTTTTCGAGTAGTTTTACCTTCTTCTGTTTAGTCACTTTTAGCCATGTACTGGGTAGGTTTGTTTTAAGATATTTTAAGAAATGTATGTACATTTTTATTTTATTTTATTTTTTATCTTTATAATTTTATATAGTGACGTCCTTTTTATTAAACAAAATTGTGTCATTGCAGCCTTGAAAATGCAATGGATTATTTGAAACGCCGTCGGCCACAATAAAAACTGTAGATTGTTAGTGTGCCTCTCCATCTGCCCTTGGTCTCCGTATATTGGGCTTCCGCCTTCATCATCGTCGTATATATATATATATATATATATATATATATATATATATATATATATATATATATATATATATATATATATATATATATATATATATATATATATATATATATGTATGTGTGTGTGTGTGTGTTAGCTAAGGCCTTTCAGATTTCCAGGAGAATATAAGCATGGATGCAGACAGACTGTAGCACCTCAAGCAGGTGATAGTTTGTCCTTAGTGACCGTAGCATGTAATCCTTTCTTCTACTCTTTATTTCTCTCCATTTCGCCAGCAGCTGAATTTTTAGTAAAGTTTCTTAACTACATGGTTAACAAGTAGGTACAAAATTAATTCTACACCTCTCCTTCAGCTCCTACAATTTTTTTGTTTTATTTTTGTAGATCTGTCAAGTAATTGCTGCGCTGTCACACTTGGATGGAAGCAGCTCTTGTATCTTCGATATTTTAATCTCATCTGTCTCACACTGCCAAAAGAGATCTTTATAATTTTCGGACAACTACTAACAACTGTAATTTCAGCATACTTCCTCTTTTTCATACAGACTGATTTGTCGATTTCCATTCGTGATGTTCTATCTCGTTTGGTCTCTAGGCTTCTTGAATTCTTCAGGATTGACGAGTGTCTATGAACTAAATTGCATTGTATAGCTACTCTTACAACTGGGTACTGATTTAGCCCAACCCAAAGAAGGTCGACCCTTCTAATTCTTACAACTACCATCATTGACTGACTTTTTGTCAATATTTTCACCTTTTTCATGTCTTATACCTACATTCTTATCTGTGAGATTTCTTTCATAATTTAACCCTTACAGTCCGGGCTAAAATATAAATTAAATCACCCAGAGTCCGGGCAACTTTAAGGGCAGCCAATGTAAAGGAAAAACACATCAGTGGAAAGAGAAAGATATGCAAATGCGCATGGTTTAAGAAAAATATAAACTCTAAAATATTTCTGTACCTTCTACGGGAAGTTGAAAGTGGATGTTGGAAATATTAACTTTCAACCTCCCGTAGAAGGTACAGAAATTTTTTAGAATTTATATTTTTATTAAACGATGCGCATTTGCAAATCTTCCTCTTGTCCGTGACACTCGTCAAAATACTCTAATTTTAGAGTACATGTTCGTTCTAATATTTTTTAAAATTTTATTTTGCAAAATTACAATTATATCTCACATTATATCATAACAGATAAGAATTAAAATTAGCAATCCCTGAGTATATTAAAGGAAAAATTTTTATGAGATGTACTGGGATGGGAAGGCGTAGTACTTTACCCAAAGGCATCTCATGGGAGACTGTTCCTCTTATGACCAGTGTTACCAACCATCCCGGAGCTCCTTAACATACCTAGGCACTGAAATTACCCTACTTTCCCTGTCATTACCTGACGCCTGACCTTAGGGTATAGATATTAATAAATTTGTTGTTCATTGGTTACTCTTTTTTATCATCTAGATTTTTTAGTCCATATATTGGAACATTATGTAGGTCAATATGTTCAGTTGTTATCTTTTCATTTCTACATTTTTCCCGCTGACCCTTCATTGCTGATTTAGTAAACAAAATGGCATTCAGTAATGCTGGCCCCATTTTATTTCGTTTTTTTTTTTTTTTTTTTGTATCAGTTAAAAAAGAAAACCATCTTTCCGTTTCAGCATTTGAGTGGGGAAGGGTGAAAACTAATTTTGCTAAAAAAACTAAATTTTTAATTAAATGCACATTATCAAGACTCTTAACATTGGCTAAGAAATCCAAAATTTATTGTTAGTTTCGTCTTCTCTTCAACTGAATTTATAGGCCTAAAAGTTAAAATTTCCTTTGGTTAGCATTTTTTTCGCATCACTAATAAACAAGTCATGGTAGAGAAGAATCAGTTACATATACACAGCTGCGAAAGCTCAAAATTCTTACCTGCAGCCATTCGTCTCTAAATTTTTGTTTCCTGGGCTTGTCCTTTTCTTCCTTTGAAAGTTCACTTCAAATACTGCCTTTTCTTTTTAGGTGTGGAAGGACCTGCATCTATCACACTTGCACAAATTTTGTAAGTTAGCTTTAAATTTTAACAAGGTTGAAATACACACAAAACACTTCTACTGAGACGAATGACTGGATGAAAACTAACCACCTTGGCGCCTAAACACCTTATAACGATTGAACACATCAAGAATCCGAGATACACGATTCATACGAGTTAGATTCCGAGCATTGGTTGCAGAGTTTGCTTTCACGAACCAATTAAAAAAAATAGGGATAAAATTTTCTTGTGCCATATATCTTTTGCACACAAAAAATAATAGAAAATAAAATAAAATATAATAGAATAAAATAAAATAAAATAAAATAGAAGACAAACATCTTGAAACTACCCTACATTTTGCTCAGATTTCGCGACATTACCCTACAGACCTAGATTTGAGGCTGAATTACCCAATGCGTAGGGTAATTACCCCACGTTTGGCAACATTGCTTATGATCATCTCATTTACCGGAAGCAAGGGGTAGGCCCTGTAGGATTGTTCCGTAATACTTCCGCATTTAGAGTACTAATAACATTCATTCTAATGATAATGGGATTCTCATTTGTACAGTGAATGTTTTACAGTAACTGCAATTTTCCAGTTAATTTTCAATTACGGTAAAATTAAGAAAATTATCATTATTATATTTTTTGAGGAATTTTGAACCGACATTTATCTAGTAATGAACGTACCTATTAAGCAGGTAAAACATCTTATGAAAACTGAGCCATTTCCAATGTCAGGTTTTCTCTCAACTTTTTTTATTGTTTTCTGGCATTTATCATGGTTTTGCTTTTCATTTTATTCCTGTATTTCCAAAACAATAAAAATTATGATGTTCTTTTAACTGCATTTTAATCACTGTTAGTACATCATTATTATTATCATCTGCAGCATTTATTCACATATATACGTGCATCTTGCACTTGAACCACAGACATAAATTTCTAACGAGTGGTCATTATCCTGAAGTTGTGCCCTGCAGAGGGGATCTCTGAAATTCCTTTGTGGCTCTCCTACTGGGAAACGCTAAATCGAAATGTTTTGCCCCGATTATATGTCGTTTTTATGGTCCAATCACGACGAGTTTTCTGCTTAATAGTCCTGCCTAATTTGCCATAAGATATCACATGTTAAGTTCTCTTTCTGTTCATTTTATTATCGTTATTCACGGTAAAATGCTCTTATTATTGGCAGAATTTGTCTGGTCGATAAATGCCTCTTCCATTTGCACAGAAGGCATAAATATCTACGGAATGACTGCAATCCCAAAGTTTTGCACTGCGGGGAACATTTTCGAAATTTCCGCTAGAAGACGCTGATTAGGAATATTTCTTTATTCTCGTTTTTATTGCACAGTCATGAGGAATATTTTTCCACGCGGTCCTCCTAATTTGCCATAAGGTTTGGTAGTTTTCGAAGCTGTAAAGGGCACCCGACAGGTATTTTCCTTCCCTGGAGAGAGTTCATCAGAAGAGCAGAATATAATTTTGAGAAAGAATAATAATAGTCGCAAAAAAATTTTATTATCACTATAAATCGACACAGCTGGATGTACTTTATTATTGCTGATATTTTATAAATACTTTTCCGAAGTTAAATCTTGAAAAATAAACGCAGTTTCGAAATTGAAATCCCAGTGCAACATGATAGGGAAACGAAAGCTCCAAAGAGCTACCCTTGTCATTGCAGGGTTCCTTCTCTAACAGAGGACCAGGATAATAAGAATAGACAATAAATGCAGGTGAACAACGTTGATTAATAGGTTGCTTTTAAATGTACTCATGCTAGGTTTTATTGTACCACACTCAGGAAATTTCCATCTGGACATCGATTATCGTTATTATTGAAGACTGGGATTAGGGGAAAAGGTGCCATTTGGCGTCCTGGCGTCCTGAACATTTGGCGTCCTAAGCATTTGGCGTCCTCAAGAAAGGGTGTCATTTGGCATCCTCAATTATGATTTATTTTATTTTTTATATTTTTGCTGAAGAAAATAACATGCAATTTTATTTTTATATTTTTGCTTTCGAAAACAACATGCATATATAAAAAAAATTATGTAGTAAGTAGGGGAAAAGGTGTCATTTGGCATCCTGGCGTCCTGAACATTTGGCGTCCTCAAGAAAGGTTGTCATTTGGCGTCCTCAATTATTATTTATTTTATTTTTATATTTTTGCTGAAGAAAATAACATGTATATATAAAAAAAAATTATGTATTAAGTAGGGGAAAAGGCCCCTGAACTGATATGAGAGAGACCCACTGCGTGACTCATCAACTGCCGCATGACTGATGAGTTGAATCAATATAAACTATGTTATTAATCCCACTTTTCGATAAGAGTCTGATTAGGAGGAGGAGACACCTTGCCGAACAGATCTGAACTGATATTAGAGAGATCCACTGCGTGACTCAACAACAGCTGTGTGACTGATAAGAGCTGAACCGTTATAAACTAACTGTTATTAATCCCGCTCTGTCGATAAGAGTCTGATTAGGTATCTGCTGCTGATATGATTTAGACCCACTGCGTGACTCATGAACAGGTGTATCACTGATAAGAGTTGAAGCATTATAAGCTATCTGTTATCAATCCCACTCTATCGATAAGAGTCTGATTAGGTATCTATCTGTTATTAATCCCACTTTATCGATAAGAGTCTGATTACGAGTGACGTCCCGCTATATAATGTATGAGTTTGGCGAGACGGACATCAGTTCACAGAACTCGTAGCTATACTCCACAACGTCCCGCCAGCAGAGATGGGTAATTCCAGCAGCTCCAGCAGTAGCGAACAGCCAATGCCATGGGATTTATTAATACCATCAGTGGCAAAGATGTTGTGTAGGAGGAAGAGTAGCGCTAATGGTGGAAGAAGAAGAAGAAGAAGAAGTGAGAGAGGTCAGAAAGGATTGAACCCGAGACTCATCCCTGCAGGAGAGAATACTATTCTCAGCTCTGGTAATAATAATAATAATAATAATAATAATAATAATAATAATAATAATAATAATTTTATTTTTCATATATGATGCAACACCAGTCTACATGAATATTGCCACTCTTTTTACATATAAAACTTTCCGTTTTATAATTAAAAATTCACCACAGCCATTCCTATTTTGCAGCCTCTCCTAACACCCACACTACTCCTCTGCCAAGCGAAGCAAGGGTAACCTCTGTAGGAGAGAACACAACTACTCCTGCATCTGGTAAGAATAATTCATTTTGACCAGTCTCCATAAAATAAAACATTGTCACCTTTTACATATAAAACATTCTTTTGATACTTTTAAAATTCACCACAGCCGCCCCGATTTCACAGCCTCCTCCACCTCCACTTCAAATGCCTTCGTCGCACCTCCACCGCCGACCATCGAACCTCCACCAAGTGAAGCAAATGCAATGGAAACATCTGCAGCAAATGCTGGAAGACATTGTCGAGTAGGCAGTGCCAAACAGCGAGTGTCCCAGCAGCAGGAAGCACCGTTGCTTGACAGGGAAGGAGAGGTGGGCAACCAGATTGTGAGTGCCATCACATACTCGACTGCGGTGGGAACGCACGTCGATGTGACAACGGCACTCAGACTTAACCGAATGCAACTCGCCGAGGATGTTATAAGTGCTCTCAACAACCTGAATGTAAATAGTGCCATGCTATACTTGTGCATTGTCATCAGCAGAGAGAGAATGACGGGTGCCAGTGCCACTCGTGAAACTGGTACTTTTTACATTAATACCCTACCAGTGATAACATTGGTGGACACTGCGCTCGATATGATAGATGAGGCTATCGAATATGTGGCAAGCAATCTGGAAGATAGACTAAACTTGAATGAAGGTTCAGGTTGGTGCATTACATCATTGCGCAGTGTACAGATCAAGATCTCCCAGCGAGAATTGGTGAACATGGCCAATTTTCGAGAGTATCCTGCAGGAGTTGGGGTGGTGGACAAATCGTTAACATCAATTCGGGGTACAACTGCGTCATTACAGCGTTAGAAGCGTACAGCATACTCGAGGGAAATGATGATCCTAACCGAATAAATGAATAAACAAATAAACTTGAAACGCTTCACCATTAAACACACGCCCGACATACCTGTGAACAGTGATACCTTCAAAACGTTAGAGAAGGATAACAACCTTAATATTTATGTATATAAATTGAGTGAAGTGGTCATGGGAAAGGGACAGAAAAAACACTGGACAGTGCATCTCACCAGAAAGGGGGGCAATAAATCGTGTCCCTGACTAGTTCCTCTACTATTGATCACTGATGACCATGTCGCTCTTATCAAGGATTTGCCAACCTTCGTAGATACTTTCCACAGTTTGAAATCAGGTAGGCGTGACCATGCAGCGGGCGTATGTTACAATTGCCTCACTCTCTTCAAAACTCCAGCCATTCGCGATGCTCACACCCAAAGATGTACAACCCGAACCACCGTTCTATACCCTGAACCTGGCCAGTTTAAACAGTTCACCAAAATGAAAGCGCTGAATAAAAGCTCATACATCGCCTTCTTACATTTTGAGGCGTACAACAGACAGCTGGAAGAAGAAGAAAACCCAAGAATCATTTCGAAGCAGAAAGTGTATGCCTATTGCTACGTCATCGTCGATGGCAGAAGTGGCGAATACTGCGTGCACAGAGTAGGTGTAGGTGAACAGTGTGTCGACGACTTTCTCGATAAAATTGCGAGAGACTGGGCCAGGTTATGTGAGAGGAAATTAAATGTGAAACAAGTTGAAAGATCCCTGCCCGTTTTAGTGCATAATTTATCATATGATGCCGCAATCATCTTGAAAGAAGCGTCCGCCAAACACAACTTTGAAATTTTGAAACGCGATGGGGGTACATTTTATACACTGAAAACGGGTAACATCCGATTGATGGATAGTTTGAACATGATAAGAGGATCGCTATCCAGTCTCGCTTTGAGCCATATTAAACAGAAGGGGTCACTGGAAATCACACGTCGGATGTTATCCAAATATCCTGACAAGTGCACAGAACTGGTTTTAAGTACAGGTAAACAGTATTACCCATATGATTATGTCAGAGGTTTCAACGTGTTGAAAAAACGGGTGCCCCTCTTAAAGTGCATTTCAATTCCTCACTGACGGGGGAAAGCATACCCGATGAAGGATACGAGCACGTCTGCAAAGTGTACTAACCTGCTTGATTATACCATTTTATATTTGTGCGATGTTTACTCAGCTTGGAGGAATGCTGCTCACGCGCAATTTGGATTAGACCCGATCTATTACTTAACCTCTACCCCTCTCTCTCTCTAGATGCATTTCTTCACTCTTCACGAACTCACCTCCCCTAATTTCTGACGGGGAAACTTACCAGTTGATTTCCAACAACATTAGAGGCGGTTTCTGCAGTCTAGTCCAAAGACACGCCATAGCCAACAATCCCAAGTTAAATCTATTTTAAAACGGGTGACAAACAATCATATATATTATATATTGATTTCACTAGTCTTTATCCCACAGTCATGAGCAGATATAAAATGCCTCTGGATGAAGTAATGCAGCTCTCCCCCACAGAACTTGAGAGTTTTATCGCCAGCGATATCACGAGCATTAATTCACAGGGGGAATACGGTTACTTCATCCTCCTCGATACCAAGAAGGTTAGAGATGATGTCGCCCTCCGGACTGATGACTTCCCTTTGGCCCTGCACCATATGAACGTGACTTTCCAACACCTCTCCCCATACACTAAAAGTCTATTGGAAAAATTCAATGTGAAGCTGCCTAAGAAGAATGTCAAACTGGTGGGTACACATTTGCCAATGTGCATCCATCTGATCTGTCTTCCTCTTTTACAAACGCTGATAAGACTCGGGTTGGAAGTGGAGAGGATAAGGAAAGTTTACAAGTTCAAGCAGGGATATTATTTGAGGGAATACATCACTGAGAATGCAGAGAGGAGAGCAAAAGAAATGGACCCCGACAAGAGGAACACCATCAAAATCTTGATGAATGGTCTTTTTGGTGTAACCATTATAAGCCGTTTAAACTATTCCACCAGGACTGTTGTTACCACCAACGAAACCTCGCTGCTTAGAAATGCGTCTAAGCAAGTACAAATCTTTTAGAGGTTACAAATCTTTTGAGAGGTTGGAGGAATATCGGTACATTGTGAATCACTGCAGGCAAGGAGACTGTTTTTCAACGCTGAATCCGTCGTAGAGGTGGATCTATGTCGAGGATTCAGCATACTGGATCTGGCAAAGGACATGCCTTTTTTTGTTTAATGTACAAGTTCTTTTGGCTTATTTTTTGTATTTATGGTTTATCTTTTACCAGACGATGTTCTTAAAAAAACTTTATTGTTTTTGGCTTTGTTTGGAGAGTTAAGCTTCTGTACACTGACACCGACAGTTTGATCTTCTCCTGGAAATGGACGATCTCACACACGCTACGAATTGAAGGATGTGCTCAAACCCCATTTGATTTGAGTAACTTCAAACCCCTAAAACTCACACAGCGTATGACAGTTCGCGCCAGGGAAAACTCGGACTTGTTAAAGTCGAAACAGGAGCTGAACTCATCAGAGAATTCGTCGGTGTTAAACCTAAAGTGTATTCTTACGAAACACAAAACAGTCGGCGCAATACTTTAAAGGAGATTCAAAGTTGCAGGCAAAAAACCATTAGTCATAGCCAATACCTGGATGTAATAAAAAATAATGAGATTACGCACACTACAGTGCACAATTTGCAGATGATGCAGGGAACAATGTGTCACACCCAGCAGAGAAAGGTAGCTCTATGTCCTTTAGAGGACAAGAGATATTACCTCACTCCATTTAAATCTTTTGCTTACGGACATCCACAGATTGCAGCGAGCGAGTTAGAGGAAACCGTTAGCAAAGATGATGACACATTACCTCGAGCACCATCGCCACCCTTCCCTCCACCTATGCCAAGTACATCCAGAATTCCCGATGTACAACCCTTTACTCTGGCGATTCAGTACCCCCGGATAAAAGGTTGTTCTAAAAGACGGAGAGTGGACAGCAAATTGGTGGATGAGCAACAGCAGCAGCAGCGGCAACAGTGGCAGCAGCAGCAGCTGTTGCAACCTTCATGGGTTAAGCTGATGCCCTTCCCACCTGCCAAGAAAAGACAGCTGAGCTTTAGTAGACGCATGTGGGAAGAATGTACAGTTTTTCAATTAATGTAAATATGTACCATAGTAAGAGTATACACGTCACTCACTCAGCCTAAATGCCTTGTTTGTATTTATATATATATATATATATATATATATATATATATATATATATATATATATATATGTATATATATATATATATATATATACATATATATATATATATATATATATATATATTTTCAAATAATATATATGTTTTATAGTCAGAGTATTCAAATAATGATAATATGTCACTCAGAGTATTCGCATCACTAGCTCTGAATTAAAAACAAATGCTCGCTTGTATATAACCATCACCAGCTAAAAATATACACATGTATATGCCCTGTAATATATACATATGTCAATAAAAAACGTTATTTATTAATTAATTAATTTTCTCTACAACCTTCATTTTCCTCTACAACCTTCACCTTAATGTATAACAACACGCAGATCATCGCATCCTCTCAGTACACCTTGAACTTTAAACATGGAAACTGGTCCTTTCCAAGGAGAAATCTTAAACCTTTTCGCTGTTCCTGCGCAGATTATCTAGCAGGTTTCAGCAATAGTGGCAAATCTGTGTTGTGTCAAAACATAATAAAAATGTATGAGGCTAACTTTCACTGTATTTTATATTGCGGGGTGAGTGAACACCCTCTGGAAAGTCATCACACCATAAGCACCAAATTAAAAGTATCCTAAGAGATATTGAGCCCTTTCGATTACACGGAAAGAGGAGTGGAGGGTGGTAGTAAAGGACTGTTATTTGTACTTGATGACTGTTTTCTCGAAGCTAGCGACAATAAATTCGTGACCCAAGCATTCACCGCCGTACGGCATTCGAATATATCGGTGATCATAACCCAGAACCTGTTCCACTCGGGTAAATTCAGTAGGAGCATGTCTCAATTGTTCCCATTACATCCTCATGAAGAATCGTGACATTGGTCAAATTGAAACTTTGGGCAGGCAATTGTTCGGTCGGCAGAGAGGTGTGGAGTTTTCTGACATATACAAAAAAGCTTTAACGCATAACCAATACAGTTATCTATTAGTAGACTTCGCACCGTCAACACCTGAATTGTTGCAGCTCAGAACGAATATTCTCGGAGAGACAGGATATCAAATTGCATACAAATATGACTGAAGAACAGTTACGACTGCTTAGGGATTTATATGGCAATGTGACACAACCATCATGTTTCAGCGGTGTGTGCACTACTCAAAGCAGCGAGAAAGGTAGACAAAAACGTGACCAGAGCGGACGTCGTTAATTTTTTAAAGAGTCAACCTTCATATACCTTGCACAAGAGCACGCGCAAACCTTTCCTTAGAAGGAAAATCATATCAACTAAACCTCGAGCAGCAGCCAGCACGGATTTGGCGGACATGTTGAAACTGGCTCGACACAATGAAGGTCATAAATATCTCCTAATTTTCATTGATCAATTTTCGAGGTTTTTACGCTTTCTCCCCTTGAAAAAGAGGGATGGCCTTACTGTGTGCAATGCGCTAAAAACGATTATAGAATCTACAGATTTTTCAGGTCTGTCTCGCCTGAACAGTGATGAAGGTAGGGAATTTATTAACCGGCATGTAAGGAATCATCTGAAAAGTAAAAATGTATTGTTATTTAGCATCTATTCGCAAGAAATTAAAGCTTCTATAGCTGAAAGGGTGATAAGAACTATTAAAAACAGCGTATACAGATACCTAACACACAACACGTTGAAATATATCAATGTTCTGCGAGACATAGTTAACAGTTATAACAACTCACTGCACAAGAGTTTGGGGCAGGGGTGCACACCCGACGAGGTGCACGCTATGAGAAGCGAAGCGGACATTAAAAATCAATTCTCGAGAATGTATAAAAACGCTTTTCCCACAACGAATCGCGTCACTTCATCCTTAAATGTTGGAGACACCGTACGTATAGCTGACGAAAACCGGAACGCAGTTTTCAGGAGGGGGTATACTGTCCAAAACACTAGAAATTTTTAAAATCAAGAAGCTCATCACTCTGCAAAATCCCACAGTTTACATCTTAGAAGATTTAGCGGGAGAAGAAATAAAAGGCACATTCTACAGAGACGAATTAATACCTACCGAATTACCCGAAACCTATGACATCACCATCTTAGACAGGAGGAGGAGAGGCAGCAAAACACAGTATTATGTCAATTGGAAGGGTTATCCTGCACAATTTAATTCCTGGGTTGACGAATCGCAAATTGTGCGGACATGAGGTGCAAAAAGGAGGTTTTAATACGTAAAAACAAAGATTTTATTTTATTCATCTCTAGTTTATCCCCCTCCGAGAGGAGAAGAGTAATTCAACATTAAGCAAAGCATTTATCGCCACCATATCTGAAATTTTCAGAAATTTTCTTCGTGGTAATCTGACCAGAGAAAAAACATTTATTAAAAAACTCGGAAGGTGTAAGAGAGAGATCCGTCAAATATCCCTGAAATCTACGTCATTAACGAAGAAGAAAAAAATATTGAAGAGTCGCAAAGGCGGCGCCATTCTGTCCATATTACTTCCTATAGCACAGTGGTTCCCTACCGTTGTGCCGCGGCACCAAGGGTTGCCATGAGATCTTTTGAGGGTGCCGCCAAAATTCCGGGGAAAAAATTGCAAAATTGCACTAACGTCACTCTCTCTTGGCGGGAGAGGGGGAGGGAGGGAGGGGACTACCGAGATAGCGGAGGGTCCTTCTCCACCCCACCTCACCCCACCCATCCATCTGGTCCATCTGAATCAAATTGCGAAAAGGGGAAACATATATTGATGCCTATTTAGCATATGGTTTTACTTCAAACAATGATGAAGATAATTCGCGCCCTGTGTGTTTAGTTTGTGGAGCTTCACTCAGCAATGAGGCCATGGTACCTAGTCAGCTCAAGCGGCACCTTAATAGCAGACACCCTTTTGTGTCACAGAAGGACATGGCATAGTTTTCTCGTTTGTTAGAGGGGCAAAGTAAGGCGGCTACTAAAATGGTCAAGAAGGTATCAGTAGCTGACACTGCTCTTGAATCTTCCTTCAGAGTAGCAGAGCTGATAGCAAAGAAAATGAAACCTCATACAACTGGTGAAGAAATCATTGGCCATGCATGCAACATAATTGTAGAAACAATGCTTGGCAAAGAAGCTCAGGGACAGATTTCGAAAGTACCTCTTTCCAATAACACAATCAGCCGTAGGATATCTGAAATGTCAACAGATATTAATGAAGAAGTTGTGAAGCAGACAAAATCAAAAAGAAAATTCGCATTGCAAGTAGGTGAGAGTACTGTCATAGCTGGAAAATGCCAACTGCTTGGGTTTTGCAAATTCATTGACAAGGATTTTGTGGAACAGTTTATGTTTTGCAAAGGATTACAGACTACAACCACTGGAGAGGATATCTTTGCATCTGTATATTCGTACCTCACTGAACATGTTCTTTCATGGAATTATTGTTGTGGCATATGTACTGATGGTGCACCGTCGATGATAGGGGAAGTACAAAGGCTTCATCA
The DNA here is from genome assembly GCF_040412425.1 of Macrobrachium rosenbergii. NCBI lineage: Eukaryota > Metazoa > Arthropoda > Malacostraca > Decapoda > Palaemonidae > Macrobrachium > Macrobrachium rosenbergii. The sequence goes on from NC_089781.1 coordinate 39,617,224, forward strand.
CCAGAGCATTGAAAAAAAATCCATCTATAATTACAACTCACTGCTTCCTACACAGAGAGGCGTTAGTAGCCAAGACGTGTGGAGAAGAATTGACTGAGGTTTTAAACCAGGCTGTCAAGATGGTTAATTTCATCAAATCCAGGCCACCGGAAAAAAGACTTTTTCAAAAGATGTGTCAAGAAATGGGTGCTGCTCATATTTCACTGATTTTGCATACTGACATAAGGTGGTTATCAACAGGTCGTGTACTGAACCGCGTTCTTGAACTCAAAGAAGAATTAAAAGCCTTTTTCGAGAGGAGAGACATGACATATTCATAAAGCTGCTTGAAAATCATACTTGGTGTTTGAAGCTGTCATATTTGGCAGACATTTTCATGAAGCTGAATGAACTAAATCTCTCAATGCAGGGGAGACTTGAGGGAATTGTAACATCAGTTAACAAGATGAAAGGTTTCCAGAGAGAGCTGAAATCATGGAAGTCTGCTGTTCAGAAAGACGATGTGTCAAACTTCCCTTCTCTTCAACAACCAGGATATAACGGTTTTGGAACTGTAAAAAATCTGATTCTTAATCACTTGGAACAGCTGAGAGAAGCAGCTGATAAGTATTTTCCATCGCTTTCTACAGAGAAACTCGATTGGATTGTATCACCCTTCAAACTGGCTGACATGGCTGAAGAGCTGGACTTCACGGCAATAGAACGTGGCGAATTTCTTGATATGTCTGCTGATTCAACACTGAAAGTCAAATTTGAGAAGGGTGACGTGACATTGGAAGCTTTTTGGCATGGAACATTGGGGGAATATCCTAATTTGGCTAAGAAAGCTATTTCTCTACTTTTGCCCTTCTCCACATCGTATCTGTGCGAGCAAGCTTTTTCTGCCATGGCTACAATAAAATCGAAACAAAGAAATAGGCTTCTTTCACTTGAGGACGATATGCGGGTGGCATTATCAACGATAAGATCTGATATCAAGAGTTTGTGTTCCAAGCATCAATCACAAGTTTCACACTGAGTATACATGCATGGTTCACTGTGGTCTATTTGTTTGTTTGTCTTGTATCATAAACACTAACTACTTGAATACATTGTGCAACTACTGTAAAACTTGTCACAATTACATATTTGTATCGTAATACTATTTTTTTTATTATAGCAGGATCAGTTGTAAAGAGTATTTTCATATCATCTAGTATTCTAGGTATAAGGTGTTGTTGCATGCAAACTGTCGAAATAAAAGAAAAATATAATAAAAAAACTACGGAGATTTTAAACATATATTTCCTTATAAGGGTGCCGGAAACTTTTGAAAGGCTTGCCAAGGGTGCCTGAAACTAGAAAAGGTTGAGAACCACTGCTTTAGCGGCTAGTTTGATAGGCAGTCTTTTTTTAAAATAGGAAAAAAAAATAAATAAAAAGGAAATAAAACAAAATGAAGGAATTCTACGTTGTACCAGCTATCACATATGAGAGGTTGACAAAAGGTCGGGAAACATGCGCCAACAGCAATAATGTTAATAACCATAGTAATAACGTTAACATCAATGCCGACGGCGGCGAAGACGGCGCTGGTGGCGGAGGAGGAGGAGGAGGGGGAGGGTGGGTTAATGCCGGGGCGGGTGTCGCACCCATTCCTCTTAACGTGCAGAGATATGTGAATTTTCCAGCAAATGCCAAAACAGTTACACCTCCACCTCCTATACCTCCTGTCGAGGACGATCGTGTGAAGAAGGGAGAACAGCTAATTTTAAATGTGCTCAACTGCGGAGTTACCCGCAAAAGAGTTAATCCTGACCTGACTGGTATTATACCTATATTATTCAGAGATCATCAAATACCATATGTGACTGCCTTGGTTAACCACTTGCAAAATTCAAGTGCGATTGAATGGAAGGAAGAAGGGGACTTGTCCCACCCGCTTATGGGATATAACATTTTAGATGTGGCAAGAGAATTTCAAGAGAATAAGAAGACGGATGATAACAACGTACCCAGTTATAACTATATAATTGAACGGGGTGGTATTAGAGATCAAATGGTGAGAAACTCAGCTATAAAAAAACAGATAGAAGCATGGCTCAATTCACCTAGAAAAGGAGGGGGACGAGGAGGAGGAGGGAGGAGAATAATGAAAAACAAGGTGGCGAAGAAAAAGGTAAATGTGTGGCAACCATACTGATGAGTCAAGAAATTAACGTGTTCAATCCCGCAGCGGCAGCGATAAACTTTTTCACGAGTGAGTGACCGTTCTGAAGCATATCACAAATTATCTGCGGCAAATCCTTCCCTTATCGCGAGGTTGAAGACCCGTTCAGTCATGTTCGATCATGGGGGTGGGCTCGGAGATAAACCTATTCAATCAAGAGGGTGGGGCCGGAGCCTAGTGTGATGAATCACAGAGGGGAAGACGAAGGGGTGTGGAAAATTGAAGGAGTTTATGGAGGCATTAGTATTCCAGCTCGTGTAGCGTTAACGTGTACACCCTTCCAATTTTCACAGTTCAGAGATGGCTTCGTCACCTTGCAAGTTGGTTTTCAGGAGATTATCTTAGACTAAGTTCAAGAAGAAGGAGTGTTGCCTGGTTATAGCTACTAACAGTGTAACGTGCCGGAATTATGGCATTGCTCAAGACACTGTGAGAGTTTACCCCTACGCCGACATTGCAGGTCTCCGTTACAACAGAGCTGGGACGAGTTACGCTGCATTCCGCCACCACGGGGTAGAAGGTACCGCCGTTTTGAGAGTGCCCGAGGGGGAGAATACACTCGATGCGGAAGAACCCGACCTACCCGTTATTGCTACGTTGTTAACCCAATATGGAATTGGTGCTTCTGTGGAAGAGAACGAATTTGCCAAAACGAGTATAATGTATTCCAAGGATGAAGACCATGGAGGAAGGTTGCGAAACGACATGAGAGAAATGAGATGCAATCACTTCTACGCATCATTGAAGAGTTTGAAATAAGTCTCACATCCGTTAATGACGAGGTGGCGAAAGTAGAAGGAATTGTTTCAGTCACTGTAAAGTTTAGTGTTAGAGCAGCGCGAGTATTAGGGTTTAACAGAATTGACATACGTGATTTATGGTTCAGGGGCAATGAGAAATCATCACTCCAGAATTTCTTATCTCGATGGTCACAGTATTGACTGTGTGTACTTATATTCCAACATTATTCAACCTTCATTGCTGGGTGATAAAACTGTAAACATCCTGGATTGTTTTGTGTTGGAATGTGCACCGAGTAGAGGTGTACATAATGCTGTTTATAAACCTTTAACCGTGAATGTGGTGGATTACATCGCGATTGATATAACGGATCAGAAGGGGAAAGACGTCAAGTTTATTACAGGTAAAACCGTGTCATGCACCCTTCATATAAGACCTAGATGAAGGAAATTGTGTGCAGTACATTATCAGTATGGCGGGCGAACACATTATATATGCGAGCAGTCTCGGCAGCCTGGACAAGTATGAAAATAACTCCCCATCAGGGTTTGTGAATAGGGTACCCACTCCTATATCCCTACTGAATGGTAGCGAATATGAAGTAGGTCTCGCTTCGATCATGTTTCCGGGCGTTTATTACGCTGTATTATCGAGAGATGAAGAATTCACCCTTTACTTTGTTACTGATTGTGGTAAAAACGATAAGCATGCCTATAGCTGTAGACCAACGACAGCTATATTAGCGGGGGATATGAACGGGTTGGTGAAGATGCTTAACAAACATGTTTTTGAACATTTAAAAGTCTATTTTGACACTGGATACAAAAACGTTTTCAACAGCAATGATATATTCAGTTGGGATGAAGACAGCAGGAGAGTTATCATCCCTCACATTAGGAGGAGGAGGAACGTTAAGGCGGGGGATATTAGAAGTGTGACTGTCAAATTCAGCGATAAAGCTGCCAGGTTGTTAGGTTTTAAAAATAATACAGCGTACGAAGTTTACGGCCTCGAGGCATTGAATGTGCACCTCTCTGACGATTCCTTACCCGATAATTGCGGTGTAGATTGTATGTACGTGTACACAGATATTGTTCAACCGACTGTTTTTGGAGGTGAACTAGTAAATATATTGGATTGTTTCACATTAGAGAGTGGTAAAGGGAAGGGGATACACAATACAGTATACAAAGCATTGAATATGAACATCCTGGAACAGATTTCGATCGTTATCACGGACCAGAATGGGAGGCTTATCCATTTCAATAACAGTTCGAGTGTCACCTGCATGCTTCATATAAGACCCAGATAGAGGGGTAAATATAAAAACACCTTCTTTTCAGTGTTTTTCATTATTTACTTTCGCAACCTCGCGTAATTAGGAATGTTCAAATGCGCGCTCTGCTTAACAAAAACAGAGGGGGGAGATTGAAAGTTTTTTTTTTTAGTTAACAGGTATGAGGGTTGTCTTCGCTCCACCCTCTGAGGTGGAATTTAAAACATTATTCCTGTCCGAACCATTAAGGAAGGGAGCGGGTTTAGAAAACATTTCAGTTTTCTATCCGAGTCATAGGAGGGGCGGGGTGTATTTTCGGCAATTGCCGGCATTGCACGTAGGGTACTCCCTTTTTTGTCGAAAGTTGCTAAACCTTCTGTTAAAGAGTTTGGCAGATCAGTGCTTTCCGATGTAGTGAGTGATCAGTTGCCTTTGCGGGAATCTTTAAAAAGACATGGAGCAACAGCTCTCAAAAGCACGGGCCGGCGAATTTTAAATGGAAGTGGGAGAGTCACCAGGAAAAAAGTGGGAGGTGGAGTACGTCGTACACTCGCTAGCTCAGCCGTGAGGAGAGGAAATAAGAAGAATAAGAAGAAGAAGAAGAGAATGACAAATCGAAGGGTTAAATCAAGAAGTAAATATAACAAGGATGTGTATGATCTTTAATTCATTAACCTTTTGCCTGTTGGCGTGCATGCACACATTCTCTCTCCTCTTGCATTTTTTTTTTTCAGGAATGGCGGGCATTGTTCCTAACGTGCCTGGGACGGGAAACAAGGTTCCTGTCTCCTCCTATATCACGGGTATCTCAGAATTGTTCCCGAATGTGAACAGACGTAGGATTATAGAAAGCTCGATTAATTCGAAGGAAAGGTTGGCTTTCACACCAAGTAACAATTCAGTAAATCGAATCCGGACTGACAGCTATATCGACTTTCGTATTAATGGTATTACCGGTTCCTTCTTGGATTTATCGAGTATAGCTTTGGAATTATACATTACAGTGGCCAGGGCTGGCGTGCGACTAGCAGACGATGTGCATATTGCACTGGTTAATGGCATAAGTAATACGCTTTTTAAACCCGTCTCTGTTTTCTTGAATGAAAAATTGGTGGAATCGTGCCCTGTTTTTAACTATCAATCATACATAAAAATGCTCAAGAGCGTTAAAACCAGCGCACTACCGACTGTTGGTATAAGTGGGTTTTTCCACGATGACTTTAATGTTACGCATGGTGTTACACAGACCTATACCGCCGCTTCTTTCTGACAGCTGAGTAGGTGGGAATCTCGGATGTTGAGCTCCATTAAGGCGGGGGGAATTCACATGTACTTTCCACTCCTTATAGATCTGGCGAGTATAGACATGTATTTGCTGGATTCCATGGATTTGAGAATAAGACTCGAAATGGCGAATAACAACTGGGTGATGGGTGCACACACAGACGGACACTTAAATGATCTGAATATAGAAAAGGCCAAGTTGTGAATTGATCGGGTTACCCCTAATTATAACGCCATGTCCGCTTTAAACACCGCTCTAAGCAGTTAACCTGATACAATATGTATTTGATAAGACTTTATATAAAACGTATGTTACAGGGCAGAACAAGGATTCCATTTTAATAGATCAACCTTTCAATACCTGTATACCTGAAAAGATTACACTGGCCATGATAAGCATGCAAACATTTTCGGGGAATTACGCGGCCAATAGTTTATATTTCGGAGCTTATGACTTGAATAATGTGCACATCGCAGTTAATGGGAATACGGTGTATCACATCAACTGTAATTTTCCTAATACTATCACAAGATTGTATTGCAAGACTCCAAAGTCGATAGGAGGGGGACATGATAACCTCATAACCTATAATAGTTTTAAAACTGGGAGAGCCATCTATTGTTTCAGCTTCGTTACGGAAGAGGTGGAAGATTCCATTCCCGTTGAAATTTCGGCCAGTTTGAGAATATCCATAAAGCTGGGCACAGTCCCACCACACCCTTGCATGATTTTACTGTTCGGTGACATGAAAGGTATTTTAACCATTGATTCGGATAGAGTCATTCAGTGCGATGTTAGAGGCTAAGTGTGATGGATACGAAAGAAATCGAGGCAGTTTTACGGGGTTCGCTAGGGAGTCTTATTAAATATTTAGGTGTGTTCTCTTAGGATGAAGTGTGTGCATTTAAAATACCCGCAAATAGAATTAAACCTCTAGTTTTTATATCTAATACTCTACCTTCAACTTCTAGTATTGACCTTGTTGGACATTGGGTGTTTTAATATAGACTGTTCGCCTAGGGATACAATCTGCTTTTTTGACAGTTATGGTATAAACCAGCGAATTTACTCGGGTGGCTTCTCATCTTTTCTCGATGCGCATTTGGATTTTACCCTTCGCCAGTCCATAAGGCAGATACAGCCTGATAATTCTTACAAGTGTGGTCTTTACTGCGTTTTCTTTGTTCACTGTACGAGTCATAGAGGGTTAAAATCAGTTTTGTCGTTAATGAGTGTCGTCTTCTCCCCGAGTCGTTTGAAAAGTAATGGCAGATGGGTGACGGAATACTACTTCAAATTTCTCAAGAGGGTGTTGAGAAAAATCCGCTTTATAAGGAATTATTTATTTTTCTAAGCGGATTTGTCTTATATTTTCATTGTCTCTTTCTTTCTAAAATAGAATTTAATAATGTTTACTTTTTGTATTATAATACGTTTAATTCCTTCGTTGCTTGTGTAGTTTGGATATTTATTCGATGGTTTATTTGATTTTTGTCAGGAAAAGAAGTTTTTCAGTTTAATCATTTACAATTCTATTGAAGATAACTATCTTTAAAGCACCAAACTACACTGGGCAACAATCCTTATTGTTTATGAGTTGTTAAAACATTACTGCCGCGAAGACTTCTTCCCGTAGCTTTGAAGGGGAACCGACGAGGCGGTGAAAGGTCAGTCAGCCCATTACCTCTCAGCTGTCCGTGTGTTTGCTCCTGCCTGTCTCGCAAAAATGACCGGCTAAAAATCACCGTGCCGCATAGGATATTGGGGGAGGATGGCCCAGTGGGGGATAAATAGTGGTGCCCTCCTACCATCTTAATATTAGTGACCAGCTAACATCTAACCGAAGAATGACGCCCCTAAGGATAAATTCAGGGGTATGGAAGGTCCTCTTGAAGATCCATCATCGGACCCAATCATCGTGTCTGAGAAATAAACAACTTCGGAATTGTTGGTGCTAACATCACGAAATAATCCTTCAAACAGTGGGCGCAAAGGACGTATTCTCATGGAAGTGAGTTGCCCACAATTGTTGGTGCTAATTTGGGTAATTTTCGTGGGAATAATTCATGCCAAGCATGAATCCTATAGTTACGTGGGAAATCCTAATTAAATTTTAACTATAACTTGGCTAAATTAAACTTTTATCCTGCTCAAATTTCAAATATTTCCATATGTGAATGTGTATGAGTGCTTGGGTTAAGACTGTATGTTTTTCTTCGTTAAAGTTATTAAGGCTGGTATATATAATTCTTTGTATTGTGTTAGTACGTGGCTGTATTTATGCCGCCAGGCCTGATCAACCTGACGTAATTTTCTTGTTGCCATTGTTTGGCTGGCTTACAATTGATAGGCTAGCTGGGTGTTGTATAACAGAATAAGTTACTAGTTCATAGGTTTTACCAGCTTATCCATAAAACTGGTGATTATTTTGAAGGTTTCCAGATTTCCATAAATCTTAGGGTTTGCCAGTTTTTCATAAAATTGGTATTGCTTATTATTATGAACCAGCACTTGTCTTTAATTAGCGATAGTCTTTAATTACCTAGACGCACTAGTACTTTTTATTGGGAAATATTTTTTTTTGACATTGAGCTAGTTTATTGATAGTATTTTTACTCTTGTCTTTACAGACTATTCCATCTTGGAAGACCTAGTCTGGGTAGCACCAGCCCCGGTACCAGTTGGTTAGGGGCAACTACACTCAGGCAATTACTACACGAAGCAGTGACCCTAATATTGTTAATGTTCATTTCAATAATTTAATTGAATTTTTAAAGTGATTTGATTTCTACCTTAAAATTTATCAGGGTTATAGCTTTAACTTGGGTTTTCCTTAAAATTTTTGGAATATGGCGACCTTGCCAGGATCCCTACGACGGCTCACTGCTTCTGGTGGTATCCTCCTTCCCTTCCTATTGCGGCATTATTTCATTAGGAAAATTACACTTATAGGTCACTCATACGTTCGAGATTTGAGGAGTCTGAATTTAACTTGAGCAGGAAATCCTGTAATTCCTTTCTTAAGAAATTGAAAGTGAAGGACTATATTTTACTTATTGCTGGACCTGGGAGATTAGACAACCGAGCTTATTATAAGGACGAAGTCCATTTGAATGTCTTGCTTAGAAAAGTTCTTTGATTTAATTGTTGGGGTTATTGAGTATTGTATAAATAAGTAACTTTACTTTTGTCTGCTTGATTGTAACCATGGATTTGGATTATTTGAAATCAGTAAGGGGCTATCAGAGAGCTCAAATTACTAAGAAACTTAAATTCATTCAAGCTAATCATGATAATATGTCAGAAACAGAAAAGTCAGTGGTGATGGCTTCATTAAGAAACATTAAAGAGAAAGTAGATGATTTTAATAAACAGATTACCGAGATTCTATGGACAATGCAAGATACTGAGAGTTTCAATAAAGAACTTGATATATGTCATGAATACGATGAAAAGCTTGTGTTAAGTATGTCCTTGCTAGAGAGGAAAGATGAAGGCTCTGGTGGAAGTGTCAGCAATAAATTAAAGTTGCCAGAAATTCCTCTTCCAGTATATAGCCATAGTAAGGGCGAAAGCATAGAAAAATTTTTAAAGATTTTGAAGATGTTACCAGTAGGGCTAATTTGAATAGCTATTCCAAGCTACTTTATTTGCAGAGACAGACTAGTGGTGAACCTCACATTTTAATTCGTTCCTTGGGCTCAGGTAGTAGGAATTACGAGGAAGCTAAAGACTTGTTGATTAAGGCATTTGGTTCAGAGTTGTCTCAGAAGTTTGATACTATCAAACAGTTGTCTGAATTAAAGTTGTCTTATTCCTCAGACCCAATGAAGTTATTGGAGAAATGAGAATGATTAGAGACTCGTTTAAGAGACTTAAGATATCTTCCGAGGACCTTCTTCAATATTTCTTTTGGAACTCTTTTAATGATAATTTTAAGTCCAAACTAACTGAGATTACTGGTCAAAGTAGGCCTGGGTTGAAAGAGATAGAAGATAACATATTTGAGGCGACAAATAGATACTTGGAAAGCCAAAAGAAATTTAAAGCTCGGAAACTTCCCTTTGAAAAGTCAACAACAGCTTTAGCCCTTGATGTGGGAGCCATGTCTAACCCTAAGGCTGATTCAAAATCAGGATTTTTTCCTTGCATTCTCTGTACAAGGGGTAATAATGACGAAAAACCTCGACACTCTGTTAGTAATTGTCCTAAATACCCTGACGCTATATCGAAAACAAGGAGGTTGGAAGCCTTGAAAGCTTGTAAAAACTGTACTCGCATTCATGATTCTGATAAATGTGTTTTCAGATTTAAACGATCTTGTAGGCATTGTGGTGGTCTTCATTTTTCATTTCTGTGTGTGTCGCCCAACATCCAGATTGAGAAGAAGAAACATCAATCAGATAGCATGAAAGTAACAAACAACACAGTTTGCATTAATTATGATGTATTAACAATTGACAAATCAATGGGTTCTATTTTGCCTACCTTTACTGTTGAACTATCAGGTCATACCATTAGGGGTTTAAAGGATTGTGGTTCCCAAATGACCTTCATTGAGACCAAATTTGCTGGTGAACTGGGTTTAAGGGTTTTGAATCCAAAACTCTCCATTATTGTTAATGGTATTAATAACTCTAAGAGATTCGATACAAAAGTTGTTGAATTATGCTTAACCATTGCGAATAAGGCTCGTATGTTGAAGGCTGTTTGTCTCCCTGATATTAAAACTAAACTTAAACTACCTGCTTTGGGTAGAATTGTTCAGGAATTTGTAGGTAAAGGTTATTCATTGGCAGATAAATATCTGACAGTAGACTCTAATGAAGTCTCAAACATTAAGTTAATTTTGGGGTCAGACTATGATTATGTTTTACCCATCAATTCTGTAGTTTTTGGGCATAATGATTCTTCTACATATTTTGAGAGTCCCTTAGGAATTATGTTAAATGGTGACTCGGGAGAAATGATTGATAATTTACCTAATTTACCTATTTTGCATAGGGAATGCCGGAGTTTTGTGGCATCTCAAGCTGAACATAGTGAACCCTTAGCCCATGAGCTTGAATCAGAAATTGTCTTGAGTGAGGAATTCACTGACAACGTCATTATGACAGACAAAGGTAAATTTGATGGAAAGGAGCTATCAGAGGTGTTGGATGATTATTTGTTTTTTGAAAGCCAGAGAGTTTTCAACTATGATGAAAATCTTAATGAAACTTATAGTGATACTAATAGTTCGCTTGTGAAATTTGCTTTAGACTCTACATATCGTAATGGTGAGGGTAGATTAGTTATGCCAATATTCTGGAATGCCCAAGTTAAACATCATCTTGCTAAAAACCAAAATTTAGCTAAAGCCATTTTAGCATCGAACAAGAAAAAATACAAAGACAGGGAGAAGGAACTTCATATGATGGATTCAGTCTTTCAAGAACAACAAGAGACAGGTATTATCAAGAAAATAGAGAATTTTCCTCATTTCATACAGGAAAACCCTAATTATAGTTTTCTTCCACATATGCCAGTATTTAGAATGTACAAAGAGTCCTCAAAGTGTCGCATGGTGTTTTTATCTAATTTATTTGAAGTCGATCCTAGCAAAGAGATGACTGTAAGTCATAACCAAGCCATGTTACCAGGGCCTTGTTTAAACAGGAAAATCTCTACTGCCATAATTCAAATAAGGTTTGATGCCTATGTCTTGTGTTTTGATATTAAGAAAGCTTTTTTGCAAATTGAGCTTCCAGAAACCGATCAGGCTAAGCTATTATTTTATTGGTTTAAGAATGTGAGTAAGAGGGACTTTTCACTGGTAGTTTACAAACATGTTAGGCTGCCATTTGGTCTAAAACCTAGTCCAGCCATTTTATTACTTGGCTTATATAAGCTGCTGATACTTGACACAGAAGGAGACAGTGAAGAGGTTAAAGAAGTTAAAAGATGCATTTATGACTTATGCTACATGGATAATTGTGCCTATTCTTCTAATGATCCTCGTAAGCTTTCTTGGGTATACAGTAAATTGGAGAGCATTTTCAGTCCATATGGATTTCCATTACAACAATTTATTACCAACTATGGTCCTCTTCAGGCACTTACTGATGAGGAATTTTCTACTGATACACCTTCACAGGTGAAATTGCTTGGATTAATATGGAATAGAATGGAAGATACTATTCATACTCCAAAATTAAGGTTGGATAATACTGCTAGGACTAAGAGGCAAATTCTGAAGTCCATTGCTTCTAACTATGATGTGTTTAATATTAATGGACCGCTCCTCAACAGATCCCGTCTTTTTATGCAGACCTTACAACTGGATAAGGAATTAGACTGGGATACAATTATAGACAATGAAGCACAAAGGGAGTGGACCAACATTTGTAATCAGATTAATGTGGTTCCAGAAATTCCTGTAGCTCGTTGCGTTGGCAAGCGTACAGACATCTATAAGATTATTGCTTTTACTGATAGTTCTAAGTCTATATATGGTACTGTCCTCTATCTTGTTAATGTTTCAGATAATAAGGTTAGCTTTCTGTTAGCAAAAAATAGACTTGTAAACAAGCAGCTACTTTCTAAATCTATTCCTAGTTTGGAGTTTCAAGCTATTACATTGGGAGTGGAAGTCTTGATGGATTGTTACAGAGAGTTGGCAGGTCCTAATTGTGTGCAGCCTATCGATATAACTGATTTAGAACTTTATACTGATAGTATGGTATGTTTAAACTGGCTTAATTCATATGTTAACAAACTTGACAAGATGAAGAATTTGGGGGTGTTTTTGTTGAACAGATTGAATCATGTTAGCAGATTATGTGAAACTCATCCTGTTGTCTTCAAGTTTTGTGATGGTGCATTTAACCCAGCAGACTGTACAAGTCGACCTATTTCCTATAAGCAATTATTGAAAACAGATTTTTTGAAAGGGCCTAAATTTGTAGTCGATCAGAGTTTTGCTGGGTTCCATTCTTTAAATGTTCGAATTCCAAATCCTTTGATTGCTCAGGATGAAAGTGAGAAGCCTGAAGTCTCTGGTTTTTATGGTGTTTCAGTTGCTAAGCAATTTCCTGAGGTACCTGAACATTTGTTTCCTTTGGATTTATTTTCAGAGTATCGGAGTCTTGTTTCTGTACAGCATTGCATATTGAGATTTGTTAATAATCTCAAAAGAATTCTGAAGAATAAGGATCCTTCTAAGTTTGGTAATCTTGAGGTCTATGACTCAAATACTTTGTATACTAGAGCACATAATTTATTGTTGTTGCGTGATCAACAGTCCCATTTCCCTGAGGTTTTTGAGTATTTCAATTGTAAGTCTAAGAAGTTGAAGAATTTACCTAATATTATAGGTCAACTAAATGTATTTCAGGATTCAAGTGGATTGTTGAGAGTTAAAAGTAAATTCACTAGATGGAAAGATAGAGCAAATAAATATCATGCCCCTATCCTCTTGGCTAAAGATAGTTTATTAACTAAAGCTATTATAATGGAATTGCATAAGGATACTTACCATTCCGGTGTCTATCCACTGTTGTCTGAGCTAAGAAAGCAATTCTATGTTCCTCATTACTTCTCTGTGGTCAAGAAACTTTTAAGGAAGTGTATACACTGTAGACGATTCAATCGAGATGTAGTTAAGTTGAATCAGAGTCCATATAGGGACTTTAGGTTGAATCCTTCCAACATTCCCTTTCGGTATGTGTTTATTGATCATATTGGTCCCTTTTGGGTACATTGGAATGGTAGAAGAAGAAAAGTTTGGTTGTTATGTTTTTCATGCTTGTGGAGTAGGGGTATCAATTTGCATGTTTGTATGGACCTATCTGTTGCATCATTTTTGAGAGCTATGCAATTGCATGTTCATGAATTTGGAATTCCTGAGAAATGTTTCTCTGATAAAGGTAGTCAACTTATTAGTGGATCCAAAATTATTAAAGAATTTTTGAATGACCCTCAGTCTGTCTCTTATTTGCAGGATAATGGAATTCAGACTTTGGAATTCCAGCAATATTTTAAAGGTTGTAATAAGTTGGGTTCTTTAGTGGAAAGTTGTGTCAAGCTGGTCAAAAGACTTATTTTTGGCAGCATAAGAAATAATGTCTTAGACTACTTGGATTTTGGGTTCTTGATTAGGGAAGTTAAGCATCTAGTCAATAGGCGACCTGTCGCATTTCGGAATGGATTAAGGGATGGTTCTGTTGATGAGGTTATTCCTGCTCCCATCACTCCTGAAATTTTATTTCATGGATATGAACTTGCCTCTCTTAATTTGATACCTGATCTGCAACCAGTGCCTCATGATGATACTCTCTGGGAATCTAATCCCACTAATCTTGTTAAGGATGGTTTTAGGAAACTTAGGAAATCAAGGGAAAAGTTGTTGAAGCTTTATAATGAAGAGTTTCTTGCTCAATTAGTCCATCAAGCAACGGATAATAAATCTAGATATCGTCCTGTCTCTCATAAGAGTTTGCAAATTGGTGATATTGTCTTGATAAAGGAACCTTATCAGAAGCGTTCCAATTATCCAATGGGAAAGGTTCTGGAAGTCCAGATTAACAATATGCAAGAGGTCACAGGAGCCACTGTAATTAAGGGCAATAGAGCTGTTGTCCAAATGCATGCTGAAAGCTTAATTCCTTTACTTAGTGTAGATGAATATGATTCTCAGACAGATTCCAGTAATGTGGAGATGCCTGATATGTCTGCAGTACTGGCTAAGTTTGGCATACACTCTGACAATGATTCAGTGAGTAGGGAGAATGTAAATAGGAAAACTCGCAGAGCTGCTGTCAGGGCTAAAAAACTGATTAAAGACGGGTATGTAGAAGGCCTCGTCTAGTTTGTAAATGTTTGTAAATATATTTTTGCATGAATGTAGATTTCTTGTTTGTTTACCTGTTTTATTCAACTTTTTCTCCGGAAAAAGTTGAATGGCTTTGTGGGAGTGTTGAGAAAAATCCGCTTTATAAGGAATTATTTATTTTTCTAAGCGGATTTGTCTTATATTTTTCATTGTCTCTTTCTTTCTAAAATAGAATTTAATAATGTTTACTTTTTGTATTATAATACGTTTAATTCCTTCGTTGCTTGTGTAGTTTGGATATTTATTCGATGGTTTATTTGATTTTTGTCAGGAAAGAAGTTTTTCAGTTTAATCATTTACAATTCTATTGAAGATAACTATCTTTAAAGCACCAAACTACACTGGGCAACAATCCTTATTGTTTATGAGTTGTTAAAACATTACTGCCGCGAAGACTTCTTCCCGTAGCTTTGAAGGGAACCGACGAGGCGGTGAAAGGTCAGTCAGCCCATTACCTCTCAGCTGTCCGTGTGTTTGCTCCTGCCTGTCTCGCAAAAATGACCGGCTAAAAAATCACCGTGCCGCATAGGATATTGGGGGAGGATGCCCCAGTGGGGGATAAATAGTGGTGCCCTCCTACCATCTTAATATTAGTGACCAGCTAACATCTAACCGAAGAATGACGCCCCTAAGGATAAATTCAGGGGTATGGAAGGTCCTCTTGAAGATCCATCATCGGACCCAATCATCGTGTCTGAGAAATAAACAACTTCGGAATTGTTGGTGCTAACATCACGAAATAATCCTTCAAACAGTGGGCGCAAAGGACGTATTCTCATGGAAGTGAGTTGCCCACAATTGTTGGTGCTAATTTGGGTAATTTTCGTGGGAATAATTCATGCCAAGCATGAATCCTATAGTTACGTGGGAAATCCTAATTAAATTTTAACTATAACTTGGCTAAATTAAACTTTTATCCTGCTCAAATTTCAAATATTTCCATATGTGAATGTGTATGAGTGCTTGGTTAAGTTAAGACTGTATGTTTTTCTTCGTTAAAGTTATTAAGGCTGGTATATATAATTCTTTGTATTGTGTTAGTACATGGCTGTATTTATGCCGCCAGGCCTGATCAACCTGACGTAATTTTCTTGTTGCCATTGTTTGGCTGGCTTACAATTGATAGGCTAGCTGGGTGTTGTATAACAGAATAAGTTACTAGTTCGTAGGTTTTACCAGCTTATCCATAAAACTGGTAATTATTTTGAAGGTTTCCAGATTTCCATAAATCTTAGGGTTTGCCAGTTTTTCATAAAATTGGTATTGCTTATTATTATGAACCAGCACTTGTCTTTAATTAGCGATAGTCTTTAATTACCTAGAAGCACTAGTACTTTTTATTGGGAAATATTTTTTTTGACATTGAGCTAGTTTATTGATAGTATTTTTACTCTCGTCTTTACAGACTATTCCATCTTGGAAGACCTAGTCTGGGTAGCACCAGCCCTGATACCAGTTGGTTAGGGGCAACTACACTCAGGCAATTACTACACGAAGCAGTGACCCTAATATTGTTAATGTTCATTTCAATAATTTAATTGAATTTTTAAAGTGATTTGATTTCTACCTTAAAATTTATCAGGGTTATAGCTTTAACTTGGGTTTTCCTTAAAATTTTTGGAATAGAGGGTGTGGTGTTCACATTGGAGTTCGGGCGTTACATACAAGGAGTGCGTGCGTTCTTTAAATAAAAGGTAATGATTAATTACATTTTTAAAAAATGTTGCTAATATACATCATATAATTAATTTTGCAGATGTTCAGTTTGTCTAAGACATTTTATTTTTCTTCCTTAGGGTGAATGCTCAAGGAGGAGGAGGAGGAGGAGGAGGAGGAGGAGGAGGAAGAAGATGAGTTCTACGCAGAACACTAACGGAAGAGGGGGAGAAGAAGGGGGAGGGGGAGGAAAGTCAGGCTGTACGGCATACTAGATTTGGAAGCCTATGGTCATTTATTGTAAAATTATTTAGAGGTTTTAGGTTGGTTATAACAACTCGTGGTGGTATTGTATTGGAATGTGTGTCGGGAGAACCCCCAGATTCATGTACTTGTTAATGTATACCGCTTTATCTAATAAAATGAGTGGATAGGTAGAATCGCTTTTTATTATCCCATACCTAGGTTAAGTGACAATGACAGTGAGCGTAATCGAGAGCGTGTTAAAACATGTGACTTTAACAATCGGGTGGAGAGTTAGAGCTGCATATCTCAGAGAGCTGTACATTGTAATGTCCATATGAAGTCATACAGCTGTTCATGAGTCATGCAGTGGGTCTAAATCATATCAGTAGCAGATACCTAATCAGACTCTTGTCGATAGAGTGGGATTAATAACAGATAGTTTATAATGCTTCAACTCTTATCAGTGATGTACCTGTTCATGAGTTACGCAGTGGGTCTAAATCATATCAGCAGTGGATACCTAATCAGACTCTTATCGATAGAGTGGGATTAATAACAGTTAGTTTATAACGGTTCAGCTCTTATCAGTCACACAGCTGTTGTTGAGTCACGCAGTGGGTCTCTCTCATATCAGTTCAGATCTGTTCGGCAAGGTGTCTCCTCCTAATCAGAGTCTTATAGATAAAGTGGGATTAATAACAGATAGTTTATATTGATTCAACTCATCAGTCATGTGGCAGTTGATGAGTCATGCAGTGGATCTCTCTCATATCAGTTCGGGGGCCTTTTCCCCTACTTAATACATAATTTTTTTATATATGCATGTTATTTTCGAAAGCAAAAATATAAAAATAAAATTGCATGTTATTTTCTTCAGCAAAAATATGAAAATAAAATAAATAATAATTGAGAACGCCAAATGACACCCTTTCTTGAGGACGCCAAGTGTTCAGGACGCCAGGATGCCAAATGGCACCTTTTCCCCTACTTACTACATAATGTTTTTTTATATATGCATGTTATTTTCGAAAGCAAAAATATAAAAATAAAATTGCATGATATTTTCTTCAGCAAAAATATAAAAATAAAATAAATAATAATTGAGGACGCCAAATGACACCCTTTCTTGAGGACGCCAAATGTTCAGGACGCCAAATGTTCAGGACGCCAGGACGCCAAATGGCACCTTTTCCCTACTTACTACATAATTTTTTTATATATGCATGTTATTTTCGAAAGCAAAAATATAAAAATAAAATTGCATGTTATTTTCTTCAGCAAAAATATAAAAATAAAATAAATCATAATTGAGGACGCCAAATGACACCATTTCTTGAGGATGCCAAATGTTCAAGATGCCAAATGTTCAGGACGCCAGGACGCCAAATAGCACCTTTTCCCCTACTACTGGGAAACAATCCCATTCTGTAACGATAAAGGTAAAATAAGACCCTTTTCATGGCGTGTAAATCTTGGTAAATTGTTAGAAATAAACTTACAATCCTTAAGCTTTAACAAGGATTACTGCCCACATCATCAAAGGGAATGAAACAGGTCTAACTTCATTCCCTGTGTCGGCGAGGGCAGTAGTCCTCATGATGCTTAAGGATTTTATGTATATTATTAGCAACACACTAACATATACGCACAGGAAAAGGGTCTTATTTTATCCTCACTAATATTTATTATCATAATAATACGTAAATTATCATTATGTTATTATTATTAGGTCGAAACCAGAGAACGTGTTTTCCCCTCTAGCAAATACCCATAAAAACAGTTTCTTATTACAGCCAACATCATCTGTTGTCTTTCTGAAAGGGTGCAACTCAAGGGGCCAAGTACCAAATCAACTTTTCGGCGAAGATTAAGAGAACACTGGAGGAAACGATTCACAAACTTTGCGATTCTAAAAAAGAAATGATCAGAAACTGAATGATCTCTATGAAGTATATAAAGAAATACTAACACTGAATCCAAAATTGCCAGAAATCTACAGTGCATATCCAAACTTTAATCAATCAACTTCAGAAGGCATTCTCAGGAAAAGCAACGCTAGGTCACATAATGGGTGATTACTATTAATACCATGAAAAATGTTTTAATTTGTACTGAATTATAGTAAAAAAATATTCAATATTTGCTGTATTCTGGAATTTCTTACCCATTGATTTAATCCGATGCCAGGGCTTATACAGAATCAGTCATTTCATTAATTAATTATACACGCTCTCTCTTTCCCTCTCTTCACATACACGCACAAGCACACTTAAACGTACTTGACAGTGCTCCTGGTAGTCTCTTTGGTAATCATTGGAGAACACAGAGTATTCCAAGGTCAAGTTTCCCGAAGAGATTGAGTAACATACCCAAAAAGTGAGAGACTGCTTTTTCTCTTTATAATTCGGCATTCTTGAATGTAACGTGTATTCCCAGAAAGTTATTTTTGTAATGATTGTTTGGTCATCTTGACTACAAGCCATTTGCTATCTAGAGCATACCAGACGCGGGAAATAAAGTACATGTTAGCTCCCGACTATTTGTATTACGCTGGTAGTTATTGTGGCTCCAACGTTTTTGAAGATACTCTTCATTTTTAACTGTTGAAAACCCTTTATAGTTGTCAGGACATGTGTCCTGCTTCGAGTAGTTTAGGCGTTCATGCCACTTCCCAAAACAATTCATATTTGTTAAATTTTCGTGGTACAGTTATGAAATTCTCAATGTCAATGATAATTTCCATGTGATTGAGAGAGCTTTATGTTTTGTGACGAAGTGTCCAGTGTCTGTTCTTCAAATCAAACCTGGTATCTAAGTGCTTGATATTTGATTACCAAACTTACCATTTATTCGACAATTATAGTCACCTCACAACAGCCAGACACCTGAACCCTCATCACACATACAAAACGACTGATTTCTCTAAAGGCAACAGTGATCCCTTATAAAACTTATCAATCATGGAAAAAAACAGATTAAGTTCGTTAAACAGGTGTGAGGTAAAATCTAAGGGCGTCACTCCATTAACATTATAAAAGTTCAAGTATTTCTATTTATTTCCCTGGTTCGAGCTCACTTCAATTACTTGAATGAAAACATCTCACTTATCACTCTATATCTAATTCAAATCAAAATTACTGGTGGGTCAATGAATGAAACTCTGATATAATATTTTAAATACAAAAATTTATTTCTAAATTCAAAGATTATACATGACATTTAACAGTCTCATGGAAATTATTATTACTTGAAAACAAAACAAAATTGGATTAAATCTGAATTAATCATCAGTCAAAATTAAATCAGAAATTAATTTAATAATTAATCAAAAATTATTCAAGTAAAATTTAGATTGTTAAATAACAAAACTTGATTGAAAGGAAATATACTGTAAGTAAATTAATTCCAACGTTTAAACAAAATAAGGCAAATAAATCAATCATATAAAAATGTGGATGCAAAAGACACAGAAATATACTCTGCAAAAAGATTAAATATCAAAAAATGTAAAGCAAAATTTAAGGCAATAGCAAGCACACCACATATATGTATAAAAGAAATATTCTTCAAAAGATAAAGCATAAAACATATAACACGAAAAAATATTAAAAAAGTGAAAAGGTATCTTTACATATAATCACTGTAAATATTATTTTTAGTGCACTAAAAACCAATAATTATGTTACAATACCTTGGTACCAAATTGATTCGTGTTTTTAGTCAGGCACCGTTACACACACACTTAATAAAATACACTGTTCAGAGAACTCAGACACATTTACTAAGGACTTAACCAGTTAAAGGATATGAGCGACCATCGTCTACCAAAATATCAATTGCGTTACAACAGGACATTCGTAGTCCCGAGAGTGAGCGAGCGAGAGAGAGAGAGAGGGAGAGAGAGGGAAACGCATCCCCCTTCAACTTTGGTCTCAGAGTGTCCAGGCCCCCTCGTAAGAATTGTATGGGTGTTCATACGCAGACGGGTGGGTCAAATGTGTGAACAGGTTCTAGACGAGATCTTTATTTTAAAAAACTCTTTAAAAACGATAAATATAGACAAAGTGGAATTACAGTTGATAATAATACTTATTATTACATAGTTTCAGAACAAGAGAATCTCTAGTTGTTATAATAAGAATGTAAAACATCGTTTCATAGAAAATTCCCGAATGACGTTAGGCAACTTTTGTAATGGAATTTTCCACCCAACAGTGTTTTGATCGCATCCCAATGGAATGCATTACTTAAGCAGTTTTGAATATTGACTAACAACCACTCTCTGTCCAGAACAATCAGCCTCTGTCCCTCCTCCCTTCACGCCTATCGTCCCTTCCTACAAACCATACAGAGTGTAACCATTTTACCTTACGCTAACTCTCTATGGCATATGCGCATCTGAACATAAGATTATACAGCACACAACAATACACACATACACACGGGAAGATTACTGCATTATGAAAACCACAGCATAAGACTTCTCCCCCCAGAAGATTGGTTATCCCGGGGTTGAATCCAACGATTCACAACGGGATAAGTAATCAGCAACCACGTTGTTCTTACCTGAAATATGCTGTACTTTAATATTATAGGGTTGCAAGCACAGAGACCACCGAGTGAGTCTCTGGTTGTGATTCTTGATCCGCTGTAAAAAATGTGAGTGGATTGTGATCAGACAGCAGTAAAATTTCTTCATTCCTAGGTCTGTTCACATACACTTCAAACTTTTTCAATGCTGTGATTAAGCCTAGAGTTTCTTTTTCTATCGTGGAGTACACTTTCTGATGCTTTTTCAGTTTTGAAGACATGAAACATACAGGATGCAAAAGTTCACTTTCATCTTCTTGAAGTAGTACAGCTCCAATTCCAAAGTCAGAAGCGTCAACTTGTATCACAAATTTCTTATTGAAGTCTGGAGCCCAAAGTACTGGTCTTGAAGTTAAAAATGGCTTTTACCTTCTCAAAGGATTCTTGACATTCTGTAGTCCAAACAAACTTAGCTTTGGGACTAGTTAAGTCTGTTAAGGGGCCTACTACAGCTGAGAAATTCGGGCAGAAACATCAATAGAATCCTGCCATGCCCAAAAATCTCTGTAGATGTTTTCTAGTAGTAGGTGGGGTAGCCTTATGGATACCTTCTACATTAGCATTTACTGGAGGGAGAAGGCCTTTTGCAACTTCAAACGCAAGATACTGCACAATTGTCTTCCCAAACTCACTCTTCTCTAGGTTGACTGTTAGTCCTGCTTCCCTTAGTTTCTTGAAAACTTTCCTCAGGATCTTCAGATGTTCTTCCCACATTGTAGAGTAAATGACTATGTCATCCAGATATACACCTACTCCTTCTATGGACCCTAGCAGTTGATCCATCACTCGTTGAAACGTTGCAGGTGCATTCATCAGACCAAATGGCAGAACAGTATACTGATAAAGTCCAAAAGGAGTAATAAAAGCTGACAGCAACTTAGCATTCTCATCTAAGGGAATTTGATAGTATCCCTTCAACAAGTCTATCTTGGAGACAAACTTGGCTTGTCCAACACTAGCAAGTAACTGATCTATAAGAGGCAAGGGATAATTGTCAGCCACACTGATGGAATTCAGCTTCCAACAATCAGTACACATCCTAAATGAGCCATCCTGTTTCTTCACTAACACACAGGGAGAACTGTAGTGACTTGAACTGGGTTCTGCTAATCCATGCTGTAATAAATATTCAACTTCTTTCTTCAAAACATCTCAATGATAAGGTGATGGGCGATAAGCTCTCTATTTGAATGGTCTGCCATCTTCTTGGATCTTGATCTCATGCTTGATCAGATCAGTACGCCTAGGTACATCTGCAAATAGTTCTGTGAAGCTTCTAATCGCTTCACACAACTCACCACCTTGCTCAACACTCAGATGTTTCAGTTTATCCTCCAAATTTTCCAAAATTGAAGAATTATTTATCTTGCTTTCAGCTCCCAATTCATATCCATCATCGTCTTCTGTAGTTGAAGTCGTCTGGGTTATTGACACAGTTTCTGTTTTGGTTTCTGAGAAGTAAGGTTTTAAGAGGTTTACATGTACCTTCCTTTTTCGTCTTCGTCTTTCTGGTGTTTCAGTTACATAAGTTCTATCACTTAACCTCTCAATTATCTTGTAAGGACCCTGAAACTTGTTGGAAAGGGGAAATCTCTTGACAGGTAAAAACACTAACACTTGTTGACCAACACTAAAACTTCTTAGCTTAGTCTTCTTACCATATCTCCTTTTCATTTTCTCTTGACTCAGTTTCAGATTTTCTAAAGAGAATTTTCTAATCTCTTCCAATCTTTTCCTCAAGTTCTTTACATACTCTCCTTGGACTTCCACTTGATTTTCTTCCCAATTTTCTGCAAGAATTTTCAACGGTCCTCTCACTTCTCTACCAAAAATCATCTCATTAGGTGAACAACCCATGCTTTCTTGATAAGCATTCCTAATTCCAAATAACATCAATTGTACAGTCGCGTTCATTAGTGACGATACTGTGTACTTTGATTATCGTTCACAAGTGAAAAGAATTATTTTGATTTTTTTATAAACTTATTTTGAATTATAAGAGCAACACAGTACATATATTAATACTATACATAATATAAAAATAAAATAAAAATCTTCACTACTCAAAAGTTTGCCTTTCTGGATATTATACACGAAATAAAACGAAACATTCTGAAATGTGAACGATAACATCAGGCTGGCAACTACACGCAATCTGAAACAATAACAGCACGAGAAAATTCGCACCCCTGACTCCGAAAGGTTGGCACGCCTGAAAAGCCGCCAAAGCAATGTGCAACTTGTCACGTGACACAGTGGTGGTGCTCCTGCTCAGTATTTAGCCTACTTTCGCTGACCCGACTTCACGTTGTGATGATGGAGCATCTTGGGCGACTTCAAATAAATCCTGGAGCCAAAAGACAAGAAACCTCATTAGCTATACGGAGAGTCATAATAGAACTGCATAAAAATAATATCCTCCCCATAGAAATTAGCCGCAAATTAAATATCAGTCGGACAACAGTATTCAGGTGGATCAAACGGTTCAACGAAGAAGAGAACCTCCAGAATCAGCCTAGAAAAGGTCGACCCCGATGCACTACTAGAGAGCAGGATGAACAGATCGTTGCTAAAGTTATCTCACAGCCTATAACAACTGCTGCGAAAGTGAATCAGGAATTAGGTCTTCAAATCTCTAATGTTACGGTGAGAAGGAGATTACACAACCAAGGAATTCATCACCGCAGACCGGCAATCAAACCCTCCTTGTCTCAAAATCACCAAGAGCAACGAGTAGCTTTCGCTCTTCAGTATCTACCGTTTGAGTCAGGATTCTGGGATAACGTTATATGGTGTGATGAGAAGATTTTTGCTAGCGACGATCATGGTATACTCCACTGCTGGCGACCTAATAAAAACAAGGTAAGTAAATAATACCAATAGTTTTCATGTAGGCTTAGGCCTATGTGTATCATGAACTTTCTTTACTACACTGATTAAATACCTACAAGGTAAGTAATTAATACCAATAGTTTTCATGTAGGCTTAGGCCTATGTGTAACATGAACTTTTTTTTACTATATTGATTAAATAACTGCAAGGTAAGTAATTAATACCAATAGTTTTCATGTGGGCTTAGGCCTATGTGTAACATGAACGTTCCTTTACTACACTGATTAAATACCAACAAGCTCCTTAAAATA
The DNA here is from genome assembly GCF_040412425.1 of Macrobrachium rosenbergii. Classification (NCBI taxonomy): domain Eukaryota; kingdom Metazoa; phylum Arthropoda; class Malacostraca; order Decapoda; family Palaemonidae; genus Macrobrachium; species Macrobrachium rosenbergii. The sequence goes on from NC_089781.1 coordinate 39,641,242, forward strand.
TAACTTTTCTTTTGCTTTCAAGGATAACATTTCAAGCCTATTGGAATTCTAACGAATTACCTATCGAGAGTGAGAAAACAATCTCAATATCAATGTAAATTCCTTATTGCTCATTTTTATTAATAGACTATTGGTGATATTCAGCGTTGATATTTTCTTCGTTTACTTGCGATAACATTTTTTTTGTGTATCTCAATCTCTAGGTTCAATAAAGAAAATATTCAACCGTCATTTGTTGAAGTGGAAGAATTTCTGCAGGATTATGGGGATGGATGGCTGCGTGTGGACCAGGAACTGATTCCCATCGATTGAGCGTTTAACCGGACAGCAATATGTAGAAATTCTGGATGAAGTCCTGATCCCATCAGTGAGGAAACTTCTACTACCGGGTCATTTGCCAGTCTATCTTGTAATGGACAACTCTTCTGTTCATAACTCGAAAGTGGTCAGCGAATGGTTTGCTGAACAGAACAATGTTATACGTATAGACTGGCCAGCTAAATCTCCTGACCTCAATCCGATAGAAAATCTTTGGGGACAAATGGTAAGGAATGGGATACTGGGACAATAAAAACCAAACCTGCACTGATCAAACACTGCCTATCTGTGTGGGAGTCATTAAGACCGAAAAGAGGGATGAATAATTATTGTCAAAGGTTAGTAGATTCAATGCCAAATAGACTAAGAGCTGTGATTGACAATGATGGAGGTCATACTAAATATTAGACTAATTTTTTTGTTATTCATATTTATGTCATAGGTTAATAATGTATTATTTCATCTTTATAAAAAGGAAATTTATTTACTTTTATACCAAAAGGAACATTAATTCATATTATACCAAAGGAATATAAATTTACTATTACTTTTTTATTCACTATCATAATGTGTAAGACACAGTAGGAAAATTAAATTATTTGACGAACTGTTGTTAACTGTGAGAAAGAGAGACTATTTTTATGCTTCATATTTCCGTTGTGTTCTTGCGTGATTGCATGAAATATAATTTATATTTAGTTTCTTAGGGCATTTCACGTTTCATAATTCATTAAAATCTTTATGTGAATTATTGTTTCTATTCATTTTATCCTTTATGATTCAGTTAAATAACAATAGACTTGCATCAATACTTATTATATGCAAGGTAAGTAGGCATTAAGCCTACAATGAACAACTTAATACAAACAAATGTCAAGGACCAATAGGCCTAGTAATGTGATTTAATTCAAAATGAGAGCTTGAATAGTGAAACTATACATAATTAATAACGCAAAAGCTTTGCTTTTTGTTATTTTGCTTTTACTTTTTAACTTTTTCTCAAGTAAAAATATAGAGCCCGAAATCACAAGTAAGCCACTACGATAATTAGAAAGATAACGTGTCCCTTTAAATCAGTGACTCCTCAGCAACTATGCTGCCTGCGGCACCTCCCCATGCCGTAGTTGCCAGATGTTGCTTTCTATGTTGACAATTTGTCCGAAAATCTAGATTGAGAGTATCGTAAGTTTTGAACGTGACTGTACACCAACATCCCGGTCACTGCCTGACTCAGGACAATACTTAGTCAGCATACTTTTCAATGTCTGGTGAAACCTTTCCAAGGCTCCTTGAGTCTCTGGGTGATACGCAGTGGACAACTGTTGTTTCACTCCTAACAAGTTCATCACATCCTGAAACAGTTTGGAAGTAAAATTGGTTCCTCTATCACTTTGTACAATCTCTGGTATTCCAAACTTTGAGAAAAACTCCACTAGTTTCTCAGCAACTATCTTGGCAGATATATTTCTAACAGGGATTGCCTCAGGATATCTTGTCATAGGACACATCAATGTTAACAGATATTCATGACCCTTCTTCGTCTTCGGCAGTGGTCTAACCATATCTATAATCACCTTGCTAAAGGGTTCTCCTCTAACTTCTATCGGTTGTAGGGGGGCTTTCTGAATGGTTTCATTTGGCTTTCCAGCTATCTGGCAGGTATGACATTCCCGACAGAACTTGCTAACATCTTTGTGAAGTCCAGGCCAGAAAAAAATATTTCATGGTCTTCTCCACAGTCTTCCTGATTCCCATATGTCCAGACTCATGAGCTACTGCTACTACTTGCTTCCTCAATGGACGTGGGATCAAAATTGATGATATTCGCCCCATTCAGCATCTCCTGGTATATCTGCAGGTCTATGCTTTCTCATCAGCAAACCTTCCTTCAGATAATAACAGGTAGGAGTTTGTTGCATCTCTTCTTGATCAACAACTCTGAAAAACAACTCAGCTAAGGATACATCCTTCTTCTGTAGGTCCATTAGCTTCTCTCTGGTCACCTGACCAACTTCAAGGGTTGAGCTCTCAATATCTGCTAACTCAGCTACTGTAGTTTCACTTTTACCTTCAGGAACATCTTGACTTCTCAGAGTCTCTTCAGGGACAACAGCTTCTTCTTGGGAAGCCTCTTCTTGGTCAGCATTAGGGGAAACATCAATTCCCTGGAACAACTCTTCTAAGCTCAATGATCCTTCTTGAGTGGGTAAATCCTCAGTCTCTTCACTTACAGGGATAGTCCTCTTCATACTCCTAGTAGTCACACAGCTAGAAAACAGGTGGGGGTTATTCTTCTCCAAATCTACCGTAGGACTAATCCTCAATGGTTTATCTGTCACTATAGGATAAGGAACAAATGGCACACTACCAACTTCATTCCCTAACAGAACATGTACACCTTCAACAGCCAGTGGGTCCTTTACAGCAAAATCAACATCTCCTGACACTAATTCACATGACAGGTGTAAGCGGCATATAGGAGTTACCTCTTCTCCTCCTATACCCTTCAAAATAACAGAATCTCCTGTAAGATTCTCCTCCAACTGGGGGTGAGCACCACGGACTACCACACTATGGTTGCTCCCTGTATCATGTAACACCTTGACTGGTACCTGCACACTTCTTCCTGGAGTTGTCAGCGCACCCTCATAGACATATGGCTTAAAACCCTCCACACTGCTCAGCCACTCACTGCTTGAAGTTACATTTCCACTGGTAGCTAAAGACTCAGCTTGTTTAGTTTCAGTCTTCACTGGAGTTTGACCCCTCCCCACATTGCTCTTTGTAGTCTGTTTCACCTGGTCACTTCTTACTACTTGACCAACTGGTTTGGACTGCCAATATGTCTGATGACACTCCCAACTGAAGTGTCCTGCTCTTCCACACTTGTAGCAGACAACACTAGGCTTCTGTAGTTGCTTTACAACATTATTATATGAGGATTTTGCATTAGCTTGCTGAGGGATATTACCCTGCATTGACTTGTTATTACCGCTTGTAGGATTCCCATTAAATCTGCTCCTGAAATTTGGATGAGACCTAAAACCTGTGCGTTGATTCTGGTACTTGACATTATAGTTCCTTCTGCTGCTGATGATGTTAAAGTCCTCGCTAAGTGTAGCAGCTTTGTCAAGTTTATTCATCTCTCTCTCTCTCAAATAGGCTCTTATGTGTTCAGGAATTCCCCTAAGATATTGTTCAAGAACAAATAATTCTTCAAGATCTTCAAATGTTTTAACTTTAGCAGCCTCCAACCATCGTTTAAAACAACTTCTCACTTTGTAGGCATAATCCAAGAAAGTTATCTGGTCATCATTTCTCAAAGATCTGAATCTTTCATTATAATATTCAGTGGTCATCTGGTAAACTTGTAGCACATTGTGTTTAAGTACCTTGTACTCTTTACACTGCTCAGCTGATAAGGCTAAATAGGCACTTCTTCCCTTACCAATGAGAACAGTCTGTAACAAGACTGACCATTTATCCTCTGGCCATCCCATACCTGCAGCCACTTTTTCAAAGTGATAAAAAACTCATCTGGAGCTTCTTCTGTAAACTTTGGAATTAACTTCTGCACTCTTACTACATCAAATACAGGGTTTGAATCACCTTGAGTAGGGTTAGATGGTGTTACGGGCAATTCAGCTGTAGCTTTCAACCTTTCCATCTCTCTTTTGTGTCTAGCTATTTTCTCTTAATTCTTTTTCTTCTTCTCTTTCTTTTCTTTCTCGTTTTCTCTGTCTTCTCTTTCTCTTTCTGCCTGCATTTTCTCTCTTTCAGCCTGCATTTTCTCTTTCAGCCTGCATCTTCAGCTTAATCAAATTTGCTTCTGCTTCTAGACGTCTAAGCTCTGCTTCTGCATCACTTTTCTCTTTCTTTTGCCCATGTTTATCTATAAGTTCTGCCTCTTTTGCATTCAACAACTCTTGTGCTTCTCCGAGCTCTTCATCTATTTTACCAGAGTCCATCAATGCTTGGATTGCAATGAATTTTATTTGTGCCTTTACCATGTTGGCAGACACCTGACCACCATATGCTACTGCTATCTCACTCCACTGTGCTTTAGTCAGAGTGATTTCAGATAACTCTTGGATGGAGGGATTTGCTAAAAACTCTTGAACATCAAAGGGAGCATCTCTCTTAGTTACCCAAGTAATAATTCAATATGACAACAATTCAACACAATAAAATGCAAAAAACAATTATATGGTCACTCTCCTCATAAAACAAAAGAACTATATGGTCACTCTCCTAATAAAACAAAAGAACTATATGGTCACTCTCCTAATAAAATATGTCCCTAACACCACCAGTATACACCAGAGTGATATTTGTGATCTGTTTTCCCGGAGTCTAGGCACCATTTATATATGTGATGAAGTGTCCAGTGTCTGTTCTTCAAATCAAACCTGGTATCTAAGTGCTTGATATTTGATTACCAAACTTACCATTTATTCGACAATTATAGTTACCTCACAAAAGCCAGTCACCTGAACCCTCATCACACATACAAAACGACTGATTTCTCCAAAGGCAACAGGGATCCCTTATAAAACTTATCAATCATGAAAGAAAGCTTATTAAGTTCGTTAAACAGGTGTGAGGTAAAATCTAAGGGCGTCACTCCGTTAACATTATAAAAGTTCAAGTATTTCTATTTATTTCCCTGGTTCGAGCTCACTTCAATTACTTGAAGGAAAACATCTCACTTATCACTCTATATCTAATTCAAATCAAAATTACTGGTGGGTCAATGAATGAAACTCTGATATAATATTTCAAATACAAAAATTTATTTCTAAATTCAAAGATTATACATGACATTTAACAGTCTCATGGAAATTATTATTACTTGAAAACAAAACAAAATTGGATTAAATCTGAATTAATCATCAGTCAAAATTAAATCGGAGATTAATTTATTAATTAATCAAAAAATTATTCAAATAAAATTTAAATTGTTAAATAACAAAACTTGATTGAAAGGAAATATACTGTAAGTAAATTAATTCCCACGTGTTAAACAAAATAAAGCAAATAAATCAATCATATAAAAATGTGGATACAAAAGACACAGAAATATACTCTGCAAAAAGATTAAATATCAAAAAATGTAAAGCAAAATTTAAGGCAATAGCAAGCACACCACATATATGTATAAAAGAAAAATTCTTCAAAAGATAAAGCATAAAACATATAACACGAAAAAATATAAAAAAAGTGAAAAGGTATTTTTACATATAATCACTGTAAATATTATTTTTAGTGCACTAAAAACCAATAATTATGTTACAATACCTTGGTACCAAATTGCTTTGTGTTTTTAATCAGGCGCCGTTACACACACACTTAATAAAATACACTGTTCAGATAACTCAGACACATTTACTAAGGAATTAAACAGTTAAAGGATATGAGCGACCATCGTCTACCAAAATATCTATTGCGTTACAACAGGACATTCGTAGTCCCGAGAGCGAGCGAGCGAGAGAGAGAGAGGGAGAGAGAGGGAAACGCATCCCCCTTCAAATTTGGTCTCAGAGTGTCCAGGCCCAACCTCGTAAGAATTGTATGGGTGTCCATACGCAGACGGGTGGGTCGAATGTGTGAACAGGTTCTAGACGAGATCTTTATTTTAAAAAACTCTTTAAAAACAATAATTAGAGACAAAGTGGAATTACAGTTGATAATAACACTTATTATTACATATTTTCAGAACAAGAGAATCTCTAGTTATTATAATAAGAGTGGAAAACATCGTTTCATAGAAAATTCCCGAATGACGTTAGGAAACTTTTGTAATGGAATTTTCCACCCAACAGTGTTTTGATCGCTTCCCAATGGAATGCATTAATTAAGCAGTTTTGAATATTGACTAACAACCACTCTCTGTCCAGAACATTCAGCCTCTGTCCCTCCTCTCTACACGCCTATCGTCCCTTCCTACAAACCATACAGAGTGTAACCATTTTACCTTATGCTAACTCTCTATGGCATATGCGCATCTGAACATAAGATTATACAGCACACAACAATACACACATACACACGGGGAGATTATTGCGTTATGAAAACCACAGCATAAGAGTTTATATTCTTAGTTGAATACGCTATACTTGAAGAAATATAAAAACAATAAGAAGCTATTTTTGTTGATACTTTGCGTTATTGAAGTTTGATGTTGTAAGGATCATTAAAAGTTAGATAAGAAAAAATAATTTTAGCGAAATTCAAAAGTATTAGGTCAAAAAAATTTTGCAAATGTCTGTCATAGTAAGAAATCAGTAATACAATAGTGAAAAGGGAATCTTTTCACCCATCATCGCCTGAACATTAATGGAAAAGCAATATGCCAAAGAGAGACAATCAAACACTGGATTACCTCTTGAACTAACTGTTCAAGGATTCTGTTGTTATGAAAACTGAATTTAGGGGAAACCACAAACATATCAGGAAAACGTAATTTCGATACCCACAGAAATGAGAGATGATTAACTATCTCTCATTTCAGTGGGTATCGAAATTACATTTAGTCTTTTGAAGTGCAGATTACTGGAAATCTCAAAAGTATATATAGTGACAATTGTTATGATAATTCACAGTACCATAAACCGTAGCATGCTTAAATGATGTGGCGTGCTATTCCGTCATTTAAGAAGTGATATATTAAATTTTTCGATTACTTACGTTATTTTGTGATATTGTTGCTGTACACAAATAGTCTTCAAGATTATCAAAGATATTACCCTTCTTCAGAACCTTAGTTTCTAATATTAATTGTCCACAGCGCTTGCATTGTTTTATAGAACTTATCTCATATTTTTAATATGAAGACCATATGTATGTCTGTGGAGATATTATGATTAATTTTATATCATGGAATCTTTTTCATGTAGAATGTTACAAATAAAAGACAAATTTCTGTTTTTAAATTGGTCATAATTTCCCCAATTTTGTGCTGCAAGGGTTGCTGGCAAATGAACCTTACCAATCATGAAGATTATCGAAACTCATAATTCCACTAACCTTACCAATGCGAATTACTCCAGTTCCTCCCGAGTTTTCAAGTAATATCAGAATAAAGAAAATAGCATAAAAAAGGATTAAATCCATTACTCCTCGCTGAAGCATGATGACTTAGTGAAGTTTTCAGGCAGAAAGTCTAACACAGCAGTCAGTTAATTCTCTAGTGAGTACAGATAGGCAATGCTGACTGAAAATTTTCATGCTCATTGAGATATATAATCTGGTTATATCATCTTTTTGAACTGAGACGTCATGCATTTTAGGAAAGAGATTTACGTACTGTATATAGATGCAGCTGATTATCAACATTAAAACTGGAGGAGGAGCGAGACACAAAATACTTTTCAAGACAGAGTGAGTTAACAATAAGTCAGTCTAAGCAAAGGGGGAGACTTCGAGGGATTTCCAGAAAGTTTAGAATGCATCAATATGCAATATGGAGTTTGTTTATTTTCCATAGTATGAATCTTCGTTCTCAACCAAAGTTTTCCCTCAGTCAAACAGTATAAAGAAATTTTCATTCTTTTTTAAAGATAAGAACATGCATTTTTAAGAGACCTAAACCAAGTAAAATAAAATAGATCACGTTATTAAATAGCTAAGAAATAACTTCAGCCATAGCGAACTTGGCTGGAGAGACTGTCTTGTCCCATTAGGAAATTCGTAGCTCATCACTAAGGTTAAACGACTTGCAATTTTAGGTGAAATCTGATCAATATTTTGCAGTCTAGATTAATCGTATTTTCCTGGAAAATTCATACGAAATACTACTAGATCATACACAAGTTCGTGCGCAGTGTTTTCCATGGTAAAGAGTGGAGATCTATAAATCAAAGAATAAGGGTCAAGAACATTGCACGTATGATTGGGAACCATGTTCTCTACGGTTATTTTTTGTCCATCCTATGTACAGCCGGGGAAATCGAGTATCATATTATCTCATTCATTAGTGCAACAAACAAGGAACTACCAAAAATGCTGTTGCCCATTTTTAAATCTATAATTGATTTTGGTAGAGGTATATATACTCATTTCATACTGTTGAAAGAAAAAAATTATATAGAGAAGGCGAGAAACATTAGGAAATATATTTCCAGAAATCTCACGTTGTTGCTTGTTTTAAGTAATCTAAGCTATTATCTGTTGTTCAGGTATTTAGAATGAACGAAACTTCTATATTTCCAGCGAAGACGGCTTGAATATTCAAACAAGGGGAAATTCTGACAAAGCGTCAAGAAAATGCAGTTATTCCTATAAGGCACAAATGTTCACGTTAAACAGAAATGCATGCATTTCTTTCTCTCCTCATCCTCCTCTTCCTAATATTCTTCTTCTGTTGTGGCGCTAGGAATTTATTGCATTGCTCCAAATCCTGCCATGAAACTATTGCTGACCTCAAGTTTCACAATTCGGAAAAACTAGACTTTGGTGGTCTTTCTTATACAATTTTATCTTGACATAAATTTTTTCCTACAAATAATAGCAAAAAAAAAAAAAAATCGTAAAGGTTTTGTAAAATATACTGGCATTACTCCCAATAAAAAGAGCTTTTATGCTCCCTCGAGAAAGCGCATGCATAGATTTTAGCTAAAGGAGAACCGTCTGTTCACTTACATTGTTGAACCGTATCACGAAAAGCACATTCGTTGCTTTAAAACTAATGTCCTTACTCCTAATGTTCTTTTGGCAGGAATTCAGCGAAGGGCCATTTGAAGCTCTTCATCTCATTTATTTTTAGGTCTAGATTTACTGTAAAAAGTTATAACTTTGTTATCGCGCAGGTACTACAAATGTTGTGAGTTCCAGCCTACTTCGTTCTTTCTTTCTTTATTTTTTGTGTCACTGCAAAATGAATGCAGTTTGGGAAGTTCTTATAAGATCGAGTTTTATATATTCTTTGTTTTTTCTCTCGGACTGAGAAAAGAGATATCCTTCAAAACAAAATTTCATATTATTATTATCGTTGTCAATGACGCGCCCATTCCGTCAAAAGCTACTTTCATTCTGCATGCTAATATGACGTTCAGTGATAGAACAGGCTGGCCCGAGCTGGATGACGGCATGTGTGAACATGGAGTTCGTGATCGGTAGACTGTCTTTCTTGAATAACCTACACAAATATACAGATGCCCATTACAGTATTATTATTATATTACTTTTATAATTATTATTATTATTTTTTTTTTTTTGTCTATCACAGTCATCCTATTCGACTGGGTGGTTTTTATAGTGTGGGCTACCGGGTTGCATACTGCCTCCTTAGGAGTCCATCACTTTTCTCACTATGTGCACTGTTTCTATTAGCACACTTTTCTGCATGAGTCCTGGAGCTACTTCGGCATTTAGTTTTTCCAGATTCCTTTTCAGGGATCTTGGGATCGTGCCTAGTGTTGGTATGATTATGGGTACAATTTCCACTGGCATATTCCATATCCCTCTTATTTCAATTTTCAGATCTTGATACTTATAATTTTTTTCTCTTTCTTTCTCATCTACTCTTGTGTCCCATGGTGTTGCAACATCAGTGAGCGATGCTTTACTCATGATTTTGTCAATAAACATCATGTCTGGTCTATTGGCATGTATCAACCTAACTGTTCTGATACCATAGTCCCAGAGGATCTTTGCCTAATCGTTTTCTATCACTCCTTTAGGTTGGTGTTCGTACCACTTATTACTCAAGCCAGCTGGTGTTTCTTGCACAGGCTCCAGTGGAAGACTTTTGCTACTGAATCATGCCTCTTTTTGTACTGGTTCTGCGCAAGCGCCCGACATTCGCCTGCGATGTGGTTTATTGTCTCGTCTTTCCTATTGCACTTCGTGCATGTGGGTGAGATGTTATTTCCATCTATTGTTCTTTGAAAATATCTGGTTCTTAGGGCCTGATCTTGTGCTGCTGTTAGGATTTCTTCTGTTTCCTTCTTGAATTCTCCCCTCTGTAACCATTGCCATGTTTCATCACTGGCTATTTCTTTTGTCTGTCTCATGTACTGTCCATACATTGGTTTGTTGTGCCATTCCTTTGTTCCGTTTTTCATTCTCCTGTCTCTGTATATTTCTGGGTCTTCATCTACTTTTATCAGTCCTTCTTCCCATGCACTCCCTAGACACTTGCCTTCACTGGTTTTCAGATGTTTCCCCAGTGCTCTGCTCTCAATGTTGATGCCGTCCTCTATGCTTGGTAGCCCTCTCGTACCTTCATTTTCTTTTATGTATAGTCTGTCTTTATTTGCTCTTCGGTATAGTGCTTTGTGTATTGTCATGTGTTTTCTAGTTTTCTGGTCTATGCTGTGAAGTTCAGCCTTCGTCCACTGATGCTGATGGTGTTTTCCTCTGCCCCCCATATATTTTCAGGCATTCTATTAGCCACGTGTGCGGTATCATGTCGAAGGCTTTCTTGTAGTCAATCCATGCCATGCTTGGGTTGGTTCTCCTTCTCTCACTATTCTTCATTACCATTTTGTCTATTAGGAGCTGGTCTTTTGTACCCCTATACTTCCTTCTGCAGACTTTCTGTTAGTGGGGGATGGTGTCTGTATACTCTAGGTAGTTGTATAGCCTTTCACTGATGATGCCTGTTAGTAACTTCCACATTATTGGTAGGCAGGTGATAGGCCTGTAGTTACTTGCTATATTTCCCTTGTTCTTGTCTTTCTGTGCTAAGGATGTTCTCCCTGTGGTCATCCATTTGGGCGCATGGTGGTTTGTGATACAATGCTGGAGTTCTTCTGCTATTTGTGGGTGTAGGGCTGTGAAGTTTTTGAGCTAGTATCCTTGGACTTCATTGGAACCTGGGGCTTTCCAGTTGGGCATTTTCTTTAGTTGGTGTCTGACTGTGTCTGTCATGATCTCAGTGAATCTTTGTTTTATTCTCCCCATTTCTTCTGCCTTGATTTCCTGGAGTCATGTTGCATTTTTGTTGTGTGACACTGGATTGCTCCATATGTTTTCCCAGAGTCTCTCACTTGGTTCAGCTTCAGGAATTTCCTGGTGGTTGTCTTCCCCTCTTAGTTGGCTGTATACTCTTTTCTGGTTGGTTCTGAAGAGTTTGTTCTGTTGGTATCCTTTATTCCTGTTCATCTACTCTTGGATCTTATGTGTTTTGAATTTAAGCCTCTGTTTTGTATGTTCTGTTGTGTTGTTTAGTCCCTTCTCCTGTACTTTGTATTTCCCATTCAGTTCCTCTCTTGTTTTCTTGCTTCTTAGCCTCTTTTCTGCCATCTCTTTCAGTTTACTCAAGTCAGATCTAATTGCCATGATTTGTTTTTCCAGGCGCCTTTTCCAAGGCTGTTGCTGTTTTGGTTTCTGTTGGGTTGGTTGCGACAGTGGTGTTGGTGTCTGTATCCCCATGAGTTCTACTACTAGTCTTGCTCCTGCATATGCCAGGTTGTTTGTTTCTGTGATACTGGTGGTGTGGATTAGTCTCATTATTTCATTAACTTGTTTTTTCCTTTAGTTTCTTTGTGTTGTAAGCTTTTGTAATGATAACTAGGAATTCTGAATATTCTAAATATTAATTAACATAGCGAAAGAGAGAAAGAGAAAGAAACTTTCCATTAATAGACATTGGTAGTTAGAAAGAGAGGGGAGAGAGGTTAGAAGAAATGAACAGAAGAAATGAAGAGAGAGAGAGAGAGAGAGAGAGAGAGAGAGAGAGGAATAACAAAACATCTGTGTTTTGGCTATATCGAGATGACAAGGCCAAACTGGAAAGCATAATGGATTGTAAACTAGCGCCAGAAAAGCAAAACCTGTCTTGTGATTACGAAAGCCAAACTCAGGTATGTGTTATGACTCTGTCGTGGTGACAAAGGCATTATGACTGCAATTGATCGAGTTGGAAATCACAAGGAATTCGTAATAAAAAGCATGGTGGTCTTAGTGGGACAAACAGCTGCTGGAATTCATAATTTCTGGTGACGCCAAAGCACCTCCTTTTGAAGGTGGTGCATTTTCCAAAAGTCCACCCAAAATGGGCTGTCTTTTGATAAGTCTCAACCAATGAAACATCTACCAAGGCGGGACAGAAGCAAAGTTTCCTCCTTCGATGGTTGGGACCTCCAGAAATCCTTAAGAAGTCCAGTTCTGAGGGGGAGCAGCAGATAAAGAAAAAGAGCAGAGCAGAAAAAGAGAAGGTAGCAGAGAGCAGCAGAGAATGGAGCAAGGAGGCAGAAGAAAGGCTCAGTTTTGACACTCACTGTAATCATGCACTGCAATTGATTTTGTAAAACTACTGTAACTTCATTATTAGTGTTAATGAAGAAAGAAAAACTAATTAGCATCTTCTTAAAGCCTCCTGGGAAAACTATGCTACTATATACCAAAAGCCAGAACGATAAGCATCTATAAACAAAAGTAATCTTCTTAAATTGGCAATGAATAGCAGACATAAAAGAAAGAAAGAATAATAAAAGTACCTTACATAAATGGTGTCAGCTGAAGTGGATCCAAAGAGAAGACAAAAAGTGCAAGTGCGAAAGACGCATACCAGAATTTCATAACAAGCATCCCTCTATAAACGTCAACAGGCCGAAACAGAACGATAAATCATAATGAGTGACAAAGTGAATCATAACAGCGGCAAAAAACAACGCAATCATCCAGTTAACCCACAACTTTTAAAAACAGCGAGTGAACGTCTGAACATTTAAAACAACGAATGAACAACTGAATGTCTACAGCAGACCATATCCTGAATGTCTAAGGCGAAAGCAGTGAACCTCTACAGCGAAAGCAGTGAACGTCTGAGCGTCTATAGCGAAAGCAGTGAACGTCTACAGTAAAAGCAGTGAACATCTAGAAGCAAACAGTGTCTACAGTGATCGGTATCCGGAGCATCTACAAGCAAACAACGCGTCTACAAAGAGCGAACGAATACAACAAAATTGTGTTGGTCGCAAAAGTGATAAAAAGGCAGCAGTAAAACAGAACCACAACAGATTAAGACTGGAAGACGGCAACAGAAAATGCGTAAGTTGGAAAATTAATTCTCTAAAAAATTTCTCTCTCTCAGTGATTGTATTTTTTTTTAAATAATCTCTCTCAAAAGATAAAAGACTTTTTATGATTATCTCTCTCGAAAGGTATATAACATTTATAATTCTCTCTCAAGAATTTTTTTTATCTTAATTTTTTTTTGAGGTTTGACAGATAGGAATTTTTAATAACATGACATGATTTTTATGATGTATCATTGAATAATGTTGTGTATTGGGTATAAATTTTCGTATGATTTTAGACTACCAGTGTAATGCAGGGTCCGTTTGATGCATTGAGGAATGCAGTTAGAAATAGCCCTTATCGCTTACGACAAACAGCAGATGGACAAAGTCGAATTCCAGCACCAAGTTCACAAATATCATTAACTCAAGGAAGTAGTAACACAAGTAGCAATAACAATAACACTAATCTTAGTAACACATTTTAATTTTGAATAATGTCACAAGCAGCAATCATTACACAAGCCACACGATTCTGTGGAAGAGTGGAAAGTTCAAATCCTGACAAAAACAGGTTAGAATCATACTCTGTGAGCCAGTGGTTAGCGGACGCAAACAGTCGTATTTCTACAAATAGAATAACAGATGAACAAACAAAAATTAATGAAGCCTTGCTTTTGGTTAGTTCAGAAAGGGGTGATGCACATAGAACTTTGTATTCAGTTAGATTCAGCAACATAACCACATACGCTGAATTTAAAAGAATCTGTTTATCAATCTGGGAACCAGTGAGTCAAAGTGATGCCTTATATAATATTAATAGATTCCTCAATCAACACTGCAATGGGGAATCAACAGCAAATCTTCACACAGATATCAAAGAAGCAACACACAAAGTAATAAAAGACTTAAGAGAAACAAACATCACCATAGGTGACAAGAATGCTTTTGGTGATGGAGAAAGTGATTTAGTCCATTCGAGATATGTGTTAAATTACTTGTCATTTGGAACAAAAGATAGAACGATAAGCATCTATAATGAAAAGCGATCTTCTTAACTTGGCAATGAATAGCAGACATAATAGAAAGAAAGAATAATAAAAGAATCTTACACTTTCATGGAGGGGATCTTTGTTCTTTCTGTATCTGGCTTCATCCATTGTCCGATCTTTTCCACCTATTCCGACCTCTCTGTTACATCCTCGGTGTTTCCTCATATGTCGTTGTTGGGTAGCTCTTCATTCCTGTCGTTTTCTGTGTCATCGTCTCTTAGTTCGTCTTCTTGTGCTTCGTTGGTAGGTATTATTTCTCTTTCCAGTTCCTCTCTTTCTGTTGTGGAGAGCCAGTTATTTTTCTTTATGTTCCTTACGTGGTCTGTCAGCCTTTGCTCTGTTTGAGGGGTGTTATTTCTCTCATTCCAGATGTTGACCAGTCGTCTTCTGTATCCTCTTTCTGTTGGGTTGCTTCTGATGTGGCATCTCCATATCGTAATGTTTAGTGCTTTTGTTTAATGGAACAATTGTTTCCTTGTTGTGGGTGCACTCTTTTCTGGGTGGTGATTATTTTTTGTATACAGAATTTACGTCTGTTGTCTTCGCTTTGGTAGCGATAGTCAAGTTTGGGTAATCATCGAGTCAGGGTCCAGACAACATTGCAGCATGGACGTGTTTAGCAGCAGGTAGTAGTTACATGTTGGCCCCTACAGTATTTGAGGATGTGAACTTCGTTCGAGTTCGAGGATGAGTTGATGACTAACCCTAGTCATCAGTGGAGAGGAGGCATTCCTCTGGGACAGCAATTTGGCTGCCGCATTGACTCTGCTGTGAACGTCTGTGTTTCGTGGAGATGTTCCTGCATGCCGTCATGGGGCGGTTTTGACGACTTTACGGCAGTAGTTTGATGGTCATCCTCTGTGACCCTTGTTAGTGGTCTTGACATCTCTGGGTAGATGTTTAGTTTTGTACTGTAGGTGGATTGTGAATTATCATTACAGATATTTATGTATTATGAGTGTAATTGGTATTTATGATATTTTGGTTTATTGTTATTTGTGCTGCTTTAATGATTTTTCAGTTATTTGTATTTTTGGTTATACCATTATTTAACTGATGCTACTGGCAATTATTATGCTGTCTGTATTGTTTATTGTTGTTTGATGTAGCTTAAATGTTTTCCTTATATGGTGTTTGTTACTTTTGCTTCTGTGGTAATGTTTTATTTTAAAGTAACTTATTTTGCTACATCTTTGTTATTTGACTGACTCTTTGGTTGTTTGATGTTGTATGTAAATTTATTGATTTACGCCAGACTTGACTCGATCGTAAATATGTATATATCTTAATGTTAATAAACTAGTAGCAAGGTTATTCTGCTGGTTTTGTTGTTCCCCTTTCTCCGTGGTTGTCTCGGCTTCTGCCAGTCTTTCCAGTCCATTTCTCTGTAATTGATGATAGAACCTGATGAACCGAGATGTGGTTCATAACAATATTTCCTTATTTTCTTCTCTTGTCCATTTCTTCTTCTGGTTTGCCTCTGTAGCTCCAGTCTCTGGTTGCTGGTTACTGTCGTTGTGGCGGTCAGTTGCTGGATGACCTCCTCCAAGTACCTGATTGTCCTCCCTGTCGATTGGGTTGTATACCTGGGTGCTGGACGAAGCTCCTCTGTTGCCAAAGGTTCCATTTACGTCGTTGTCATTTATTCTTTCATTTCTTTCCATCATTGCTGAGTTTTGTTATCTAACCCATAGCTGGACCCTACCCCATCGAGAATAGGTACTCATTTACAGCTGAGTAGACTGCGGAAATTATGGTAAAGATCCTTTCCCAAGGAATCAGTGCCGAGGAGAGTGGTCACCCATCCAACGATTGACCAGCCCCAATGTTGCTTAACCAGTCTATCGATGAGCTGTTATTATTATCATCTGGACCTTTCTTTGATAGTGTGATGAAGCTTTGAAAAGCATAACCTTAGCTTTGTGTACATCATTTTAAAATTATAATTGACTTTTATTACTCTATTTGCTGTTACTTAGTCGTTTCCCTTTTCGCTTCATTTTATTATTTTCCTTATTTATTCAGACATGAACTGACATCAAATGTACAACTATGCATTTTACCTTGTTTCTATGAGTAAGGGCGATCCATGACAGTTTACTCTGTACTGATGTTGTGATCCCTCTAATAAGTATTTTCTGAGCATTGCAGAAGTATTCGTTATATTTGGATATTGTTTCATCGGTAGTTTTACTCTGAAAGTCGCCGTTATTCTTACATTAAGAAGTCAGTCACCAATAAGTTGTTTTGTGTTTAAGTATTGATCGTTTATGTACGTAAAGTCTATGGCTATGAACTTGTGTTTACTGTCAGAATGATTTTTGAAGTTCCCTATTCTTGTAATGCTGATAATAGTTTTACTGAGGTGAAAAACGATAGCTATTCTAGATTCTTCTTGTAATTCAATAATTTTATAATTATATTTAGAATTGTCAATTTCAGACTTTAAAGACCCATCTTTTAGAATTTTTAAAATACGTTTTGCTGTTATCACGAATGCCTCTAGATCTTGGTTGCAGTTTTAATTTTTTCGTGCATATGTCATTTCTTTTCACTGATAACCTTAAGTTCCGTGATATAAAACAAGAAAAAAAATTTTCAGTTTATCATGCGGGGGCTGTAATGATCCAATATGTTGTTAAATGAAAGCATGAGTCAGCACAGGTAAAACTCCTATTTATAATGTATAACTGATGTCAGTTTTTTAGTTTAACATTTGTTGTAGTGAGTGAGTAGAAGAGGATCTACTAAGGGATTCAGAGCCGATGAAACACGGTTTTGCGGTAATACCTCTTTATCCAAGCATCGGATAAAGGTGAAAGTTGGCAAGTGTATATTTTATAACCCTTCCTAATTTTATTTAGTACCTAAGTTCAACAATTCTGGTACTTATCAGAGTAAAAGTGTGTTTCCTATGCCAGAGCCATCAAAATCGCAGGTAAGGGTTTTGAACACAATAATGACGTTAACCTATGACATCATGAGGCTCCAGCCACAGTGAAGAGAAGTTTACATATGGGAAAAACGTCTCTTCACTGTGACTCTGACCACTTGCTGATGACATATTCACTAATTAATATTAATACCCATCCTAGGTTTCAGCGATATCAATGATGGCGAGCATTCTCAGTTATTATTATTATTATTATTATTATTATTATTATTATTATTATTATTATTATTATTATTATTGTTGTTTGTTGTTGTTGTTGTTGTTGTTGTTGTTGTTGTTGTTGTTGTTATTATTATTATTATTATTATTATTATTTTGTGGAGGTTCCATCTCAACTTCCACAGCAGTTGTTGGGACTAAGTTGTTAGCTTGGAATTCTTCCATTTTCTTGATATTCGTTTTATTTCTAATTTACAAATAATTCAATGTATGTAATTCATCCACAAAATGAACCAGTCTATAGTTCAGGTAGATCTAAGTAGTAGCTCCGCGGCGGCAATTTCCTTCTAACTTAACTTTTTCTACAGTTTTTTGGTTGCTAATTATGGATTTACCTTCAATTTTTGTTGCACGATTGTAATTAACCTGTAATTAACCACAGAACTTCATCTAAGAAGCTAGGGGACCCGATGGGAAAGTGGGGTTATGGGTGGGGTATACCACTGGGACAGGTGATTTGCTTCCTCCATCCAACAAGCTAGGGGACCCGATGGGAATGCGGGGTTATGGGTGGGGTATACCTCTGGGACAGGGTGATTTGCTCCCCCGCTTGTTACTAACCTACAATTTAGGGGACTCCTAGGGAAAGCGGGGTTATGGGTGGGGTAGACCACAGGGGGTGAGAAGGCGACCAAGCTTTACTGTATACGGCATTACAGAGATGAAAAACCCTTACACAAACACAGGAGGAACAAGACGGCAAAGGTAGCCGTTACAAAGACAGAAACTTTCACTACTACTGCTATTTCGAATGCTGCCACACATGAGTACTCTTATAGGGGAGCTTTTGGTACACAGGCCGACTCCTTACTGAGGAAAAAGGTGGCGTTGGGGGGATAATGTTCATTTCCAGTCCTTCTAAAGTTTCAACTTTGCGAAATGCACTTAGGGACATTTGATTCCCCAGGGGCTAGTACTGAACATGGCAAAATACATTTGAACCCCCAGGGGCTAGTACTGAGCATGGCAAAATACATTTGAACCCCCAGGTGCCAGTACTAAACATGGCGAAGAGGGTTTCAAGAGGAATTGAGAAGTTTCTCCCGCCGTTGGAGTGGGTGTGGCAGGTATGTGATCTTCACAAGCTAGACCACTGTCTTTTCAACTACTGCTCCCGCTTGTTTGCGTAGGAACGGTTCATAAGTACTTCGTTTCAGTACACTGGCTGATTACTTGCTGTACACTCCTTTGAACCTGTAACTCGCCACCCTTTGACTGTTATCTACAAAAACTCTTACGTTAACTGCCAGGAAATTAACATATATCGCTACAGCAATTATGAGATGTTGATTCAGCTGAGTCAAGATCACGACCTTTAAAAAAAAAGGAGCGAATTTTAGCCCCCGGTGTGGTAGTGAGTGCAGGCTGGTCATTCAGCAAAAAGCATTCTGCTCCCCCAGAGACAGGCTTGGAGTTCCTAAGGTAAGTTTATTGGGGCTTGGTTTCTTAGTGTTTCAAACTGCTTTTTTTCCAGATTATTTTATGAGTTCAGAACTCCTGCTGACTGATTGGTGCCTGGGAAATTGGTTTTCCATATACTTTTAGGGCTGTTGGTAAAGGAGGTGACGTTTTGTTTTTTGCCAGCCTGTTATTCTTCTTAATGTTTTCTACCTACCCTCTGCACACCCGTTTCCTCGGTGACAGTACGTTTTGCCTCTGTGCAGTAGCCCCCGCCTCCCCCCACTGCCGCTTCTCACCTTCCCCCGCATATTAGGGGAACGTGAGCAACTCTCTCCCTGCCTTCCCCTATGTTCCTCCCCTTCCCTCAGCCGCCCCCTGCAACGAATGGCTCCCTGGCGATTTACACTTCCAGAATGCCCTTCCACAATGTAAACATGTCCGCCTCGTTTGTGCATGTTCTCTCCCACCCAAAACCACGAATTCCCACAGTTCCCCTTTACCTTTGGGTAGAATTAGGGGGCAAATAACACTTGGCCGACAATAAACAAATGCATCTCCTTTATCAGCAGCCCTAAAAGTATAGGAAAAACCAATTTCCAAGGTAAAAACAGGCATGGAGCTAATACTTAGAAATACCATAATTCATTTGTTGAGATCTACATTTATTCAGGTCAGGAATACAAAATGACCATCCGTATTATATTACCTCAGGATTCGACACAATAGCCTTCTATTTGCAGCAAGTCAGGAGCGGTCACTAGAAATCGAATTCAAACGAAAAGCAATGGTACCTCATTTCCTTCAATTGTTAGAAGTGTAAAGGTCAACGCCATTGTTTTATTTCAGTTATTGTAACCCACTGCTATTTTTCTTTGTTTTTTTTTTATTTATATCATACAGCACCTTAAACAGCGTTCATATAGCTTACTCACTGCAAATAAAAGGTAATGGTAGAAGTCAAGATTTTGAGGGCAAACTATTATTTACCTACTTAATATCAATCTAATGTAACACGATTTATAATGATATGCATGGAAATGAAAATATATTGAAAGTAGTTCGAATGAGGAACCTATTGTTATAATCATTATGTTTTACTAAATATGTTTTGGATGTACAAATAAAACTTCTAACACTATACATAATTTATTTACAAAATGTCTTTATCGTCTCTCTCGAGGAAGAGGTTGGGATTGTCTAACAACAGCTCCTGCCCACACTTCTGGGGTGGCTGGCCAAGTAACTGTTACCCACTATAGAAATAATTACCTATTCATGCTATAGTAAATCTTGCCACGAGTCTTCTCACTTGTATACAAAGTGGCAACCTGTAGCGCAAATGCAGTCTTGCAACCATGGGGACAATTCCATATCCTGCTGGCCATTATCGAATTTGCTGAAGCCTAGACTGCAAGCATATCCATTCACCGCCTCCTTGGTGGATGGGCGGAGCCTCATGACATCATATTACGTTTACGTAATGAATTGTTTTTAGATTCTTGTCTGTGATTTTCTCAGTTCCGGCATCGCCGACTTCATTTTACTCTATAAACATCAAAACTATCAAACTTAGGTACTAAATAATACTTGCAAAAATTAGGTAGGGTTATAAAATATACATTTGCCAACTTTCACCTTTATCCAATGCTTTGGTAGTTGCCGACAAACTGTGTTTCATAGGCTCTGAGTTCCTTAGTAGCTTATGTATATTGGCCACATGTTATATTTCTACTATCTGGAAACTGGGTCTTCCGTTGTTATTCCAAATTTTGTAAATTTTAAGAACATAAATCCTACTTTTTATCAAGAGTTTCTGGTAATTCTACACTCTTTTTAATTAGTCAATAATGTAATAATTTTTATGCAGCGACCAGAATAGTTTTTAGTTGGGTTGTTTCCTGTAATATCAATATCATATTGAATTAAAAGTTTCATTTTCTATAGCCATTGCTAATATTCATCCTTATTACTACATTGGTGTATATGATATGCCTTTAGTAGTAGCCATTAAGCAATTCATCCTCTAAATATGAGGCGCAGTCAGTTTCTCCACAGGGCTCAAGGGCAGAGGACACTTTTACATTTTGTTGTTTTCATAGAGGAATATTGGAGTACTTTTTTTTTTAAGTTACTATATACCATCTTTCATAGTGAGTTCATAAATCCACTTTCATTCGGCAAGAACTTCCGTCCTCTACAGTAAGAAGAAGCTTCTTCTAACCTGATTTTAATATATTCTGTTATTTGTTATGTGCCCTTCTTCAGTAGGCTCTCGGTAGTCACTACTCTCTCTACATAGGGGTCAAAACTAAGCTGCAAGTCTACTTTATCACCCTAATAAAGTAGATTTCAAATACTGTGCTTTACGGATAGTAATGCAAGTTGTTCACCTTGCCATAATTTTAAGAATAACTAAACTCATATGGCAGCGAATATTTTATATATATATATATATATATATATATATATATATATATATATATATATATATATATATATATATATATATATATATATATATATATATCATAAATATTCGCCGCCATCGTCTCTATGCTTAGCGAAAATAGGGTCAAACTCCCATCCACCAAGGAGGAGGAAGCCAGGGATAACTCTTTGAGAGGGGCTGGTAGTCAAGTGTTCAGGTAGTGAATTAGATTGATCCTTAGGGAGATATTCAGCATAGAGAAACCGACCATCCCAGATTTTAATCCCTGTTTTCCACCTACCCCCTGCTGTTTGAGACCTGGTACTCTTCTAGAGTGTTTTTTAGAGATGCCTGGATGCTAGAAGAAGAGTGTCCCCTACTCAGGTGGAATCAGGGGTCATATAAGGATGTCACGACATATGCCCACTCTCAATCTGTTAACCTGTTGTCATGAGAGCAATCTCTGCTAATTAGAGGTTGAGCCACGTGCCGACCGGTGAACTGGAAGAATACTCAAACCACAACCGGTTTTGTGAGGTCCAAAGGAAGACATTATAGATCATCCAGCCCTCATTGCAAAGTGCACTTGCAATCTAACCCTCTGTATGTGTATAGACTTTTAAGTA
This sequence comes from Macrobrachium rosenbergii, assembly GCF_040412425.1. Taxonomy (NCBI): domain Eukaryota; kingdom Metazoa; phylum Arthropoda; class Malacostraca; order Decapoda; family Palaemonidae; genus Macrobrachium; species Macrobrachium rosenbergii. Next base: position 39,663,204 of record NC_089781.1, read on the forward strand.
TTACCGGTTCTCTGTTTCTTATACTGAATTTCTTATTTCAAATGTCCTCATTCCTTCCCCCGTAAAGTACTCCTTGAAATCCTGTTACAAATGTTAAAGTATTTCTCTAGTGTGAAATGAGTTTATGAATTAATCATACCTTGCTCATAGTTTCCATTACACCACACCTCCCATGTGATTATAATTGCTATTGAGAGAAACCCCATTTCAACAAAGCTTTATCTGGAATTATTCTATTTCCAGACACATGTTATATTATTCACCTCGAATTCCTGCCATCCATCTTGCCTGGAGAAGTCTTCCTCACGTCGGCAGAAATTTGCAGCCTTTCAAGAATTCTAATTGTACTGGAAGTCCTAAGGAACCAGCTTTGTATTCAAAAAAGTCTCTGGCTATCTGTTGCATTATTCAATTGTAGCACTAATGTCTTTATTGCAAGTCGACTCAGTATTTGAAATGCTGCTAAGTTGCATCAGTAATTTCGCATATTGAGAGTCAAGTCAGTGTTCTATTAATTGAATCGCCGATGTTGTGTGCAATAATGTAGAATCTTGTATTCGTAAAAACTCTCATTTGGCGACCTATCATTATTCTTATATTTAATTTTGTATATTTCATGTATCATTCTGGTATTTACAACTGACCACAATGAGTATTATTCAAGGCTTATCCTAGTAATTACCTAATTAAAGTAACTAACCGAGGCCAGAAAGTAAAAGTGGCGAACTCGCCAGGACCTTGCAGTCGACTAGCAGGTAGCAATTGCTACAAGCAAAGGCTGTTCGGAATTATTCGAACCTGAGAAATAAATAATTTGATTTTTAACAAAATCTCAGTGTTTGTGTTACTGAAGTGTGATAGGCAGTGGAAGTGCCGAATAATTACATGCCTAAATCTAAAGTTTGCGAATAGGAAATAAATTCATATTGATAGATGGAAGCGGATAGCAGGGGAGCAATTTTAAAATTCTCGCAGGAGACTTCCCCCCGAGTTAGTCGGAGCAGCAAGTTATCAAGTTAGAATTTACTCGCCACCTTGCATGCCAGCAACTAGGGCATGAAAAGTGAATTTCTAGCTAGATTAGCTTAGTGCATGTGATGTTAGAAGAAGTGTGTGCAGTTTCTCTTAGATAGGACAAAGGAACATTTTGTAAGCCCATAGGACACGGGAATAATAAGCCTGGTAACTCTCAGCTCACTAAAGATAGACCCGTGTCACCACAGAATCAGCCAGTCGAACCACCTTGGCTGTTTCTTTTTTACCTCGATTTTTGTTTGCAATCTCATAAGCAATGTAAACTTATTATTGGTGTTTTAAGAAAGTAATTAAGTCTATGCACATGCATGCACCATTCCATCAGAAAAAAATTTATGCTTTCCCTTTTTGTATTGTAAATTAATGAGAGAGTGGGTGTGTTCGTGAGTTCGTTCGAATGATGTCCCTCAACCAGCCAGCACAGTGCCCAAGTCTTTGTACCCAATCACGTGATTTTGGCGGCCATCTTATCTGCACTTATTAGTAAACATAACCACGTGTCGCTTTGTTTACAACACACTCACTCTCACAACCTTGAGCTGTCATTTCCAGTCAGTGTCATTTATCGACTATGCTGTCATCCTGCACTTAAGCATTTAATTATTTGCATGCACACTGATGTTATCGTTCGGGAATCATTATCGAAGCATTAAATATTTCACAATTAATTAACATAAACAGGAACAGAACACACATTTCATTTGTATATTGAGAATGTAGCCTATTATATTAGTGAAAAGTAAAATACTCTTTATACTATAAACACTACTCATTCGGGAGAGAGATAGAGAATGAAGTTACTCTTTAAATGTACGCTATGTTACCCATATTAATAGGAGGCATATTTTGTTAATCATTGTTGATATATCCCTTGAGGAATACAACTATTGTTTTACAACAGATGAATGAAAACAGATAAAAAACCCAAAGGTATGTGTTAAACAAAATCTCTCGGATAGCTCCTACAATCATCAGCGTATATCTTTTTCTTTTTCTGAGACCCATTTTACGTGTAGTACTGGCACAGTTATAAGCCCTCGTGTCACCATTGCTGGTGAGAGGTATCTGGCAAGCTTATTCACTAAGTGCTTTTAGGGCAGGTGCTCAAGCCATCTCTCAAAAGAAAAGAACAGCAATCCAAACCAATAAAACCTCTGCATTACAGAAGAAACCTGGATGCAAGTTAAATGAACTGGAGTTAATTGAACTGTACTGATGTGGGTAATTCTCAAGTCTTGCATATGAAATGCAAGCAGCAACTGCATATTGGGTGCAAATCAAAGTCTTCTCTTCACACAGCAAATGGAAGCAGCATCACTTGTACCTAGGAACTAGACGCCATGAATGCTAACCAAGAGATTTCCTCCTCACAGTGCCACCAATCCGGTGCATTGCAAGTCGACTAACCCACCTGAAGTGTTTTGTTGTTTTTTCCCTTTCTCTTGTACTCATCACGTGCGCTCTTTCGTACTGGTGCCATTTCCTTTCATGCAGTTTATTGCACGGGTAACCAGGCAGTGCCACCAAGAAAGAGTCTTGTGTAATACACAACCACACCTGCTCATTTAGACATAGAGTGCCAACATTAACACTTCCCCAAATTTGCTCTCATTCCAAGGCCATTTTATTATGCCCTAAGCTACAAGAACCATGTTGGCAGAGATTTACCAAGCCTTCATGAATCTGGGGAAGAAGGTGAGTTTCTCAGGAAGAGAGCTCACCAAGTTGGTACAGGCATGGATAGATGCCTTACTCCAAAGGGGAAAACAGGAAAGAGAGGAGCATAGGCAGTTAAGTATACCTTAGTTTTACCAGACCACTGAGCTGATAGGAGCATAGGCAGTATGAACTGGAAAGGAAGAAAGAGAGAGGAAAGAGAGAGAAGCAAAAGAAGACATAGAAAGGTCAGAGTGAGAAGAACAAAGGAAGGAGAGAGAGGAGCAAAGGAAGTATGAAGAAGCAAAAGAAGGATGAGAAAGGTCCGAAGGAGAACATCAAAGAAAGTATGAGCTAGTTCTAAAGGAAAAGGAGATCAAGCTTGAGAAAGCCTGACAAGACAGTGCCACAGCTCCAGCCCAACAACAAACCACTAACCCCACACCTGCCACGCCTAATCCTCCTATAGCCAGTATCAGTTCATTGATACCAAAGTGGACTGACGATGAGCCAGAGGCATGACTGGAGGAGGCAGAAGCACTTTTTGCAAATTACACTACCACAGAGATGGAGAGGGCCTTACTTCTTCCTAAGCACATGGAAGGTAAAGCTAAGTCCGCCATCTGCATGCTGGATAGTGGGAATAGGGGAGACATGAATGATGGTTGGAAGGCTATAACCAAGGCATATGAAATTGCACCAGAGGAATGGAGACAAAGGTTTAGGGCTCTCCTGAAAGAAATCAGTCAGACCTGGGCTGAATGGTCCTATCATAAGACCCGAGCGGGTCAGCTCTGGCTCAATGCCCTGGAGCACACGGAGTTCGAGGACCTGTCCGAGTGGACAATACTGGAGTATTTCTTCCAGTGTGCTCCCAGGTCCCTCACTGTGGGCCTCAACGACGAGCAACCCAAAACACTCATGGTAGGCCGTCGCATGACTGATGCTTGGGAAACCTTCAACTCATCTTCCAGCACATCTCACCAATGAATAGCGCCACCTGGTCATCTCTCAGGGGCCAGCTCACCAGAAGAACGGACTCCCTTCAAAACCCCCAGTATGTAACCACTGCCATAAAAGAACACAAATGGCGCCTTTTCAGCTACTTCCAAGCAAACATCTTTGCCCACTAACACCACAACCAGCCAAGTCCATCCAAGGGGCCCCTACAAAAACTGTGGTTTCCTCGGTCACTACAGTGCCAGATATCATGCCTGCCCACAGCATGGAAAAACTACCAAGCACGTCAATGTGATCAGTGCCACGTCCGCCGCGTCATGGCCTTCTGACACTCCTCACCCCAAGGAGTTGGATACTCAGATAGTCTCAGTGTTACCCCTTGATGGCTCTAGCCCACCAGTTGATCTGCTAGCTACGGTGGACACCGCATCAAACATCTGTCTGATTGTCAAGTCCCGAGTGCCTGCCAGTGCCAATGTAGACGAAAAGACTTGGACAATGACTTAATTTGAGGGTTTTAATAAGTCCATCTCTCCAGTTGAGCTCCAGGTCACGACAATTTGGGGTACTCAGAACCAATGCATTGGCATGGTAAGTACCATTAGGCATGGAGTCAAGTTCCTGTTGGGATGAGACCTCCTCTGGGGATGTCCTCTCTCAGACCCGCTCTGGTGCCTGGCTACCTCCGCAATAGAGGCATCGATTGCAACATCAAATGACAAGAGCGCAGCCACGCTGGAAGGTATGCCACCTTCAACAGAACCACCTTCCTCCTGCCGAAACTGCCGATGGAAGGGGCATTCATGGTGCCAATCAAAGCCAAGTCTTCCCTCTCCACAAAAGAGCGGCCACCAAAAACTTCCCCTCATCAGTGAAAGGAAGCTAGCAAGACACAGTGCCAATGTAAGATGTGCAAAATGAAAGGGCACGCCACGAATTGGTTGGGATGCCCCAGCAAGAAACATACAGCTGTCACCCAAACCAAGAACATTCCTGGAGGCTCTGACCTCCTCCTGGGACAGAAATCTCTGTCTCAGCCCAACTCAGGGTCACCTAGGGACTTTGCATCCCAGGGTTCCTCATCAGGCACTCCTGACCTAAAATCCCTGACAATGCCAATTGAGCTCCCTGAGCAGTGCCTTCTCTCTCCACCACGGACTTTGAGCAGTTACCAGAATTGATCCCTGTGCCTGGTCCTGCCTTAGTGCCAGTGCCAAACCACATCACTGATCTTCCTTCGGGAGATCACTCAAATTTACTTGAGTTGGTCATTGCAAATTGTGAAGGCCCTGCACCTGATAAGCCTTCTTCCTCATCACCTCAGTCCTCAGAGGAACCTCTGGCATGCCCCACTGCTACATCTTCTCTGGTCAACCAGGAAACATCCTGTCAGGATGCAGAAGCTGGTGCCACCCTTGCTTCAGTTGTCACAACAGCCAGAGTAGGGAGACTTCCGGTAGCCTCTAGGGTTACCCCTGACTTTGCCCCTGACAATATTCCTGGCCTTTCCCCAGAGTCGGTGCCCTCATCACCTTCTAGGACTTTCATAGATAGACCTTGGAAAAACCCAAAGAAGAAGAGAAAAGGGCGGAAAATATCCAAGTAGTCTACTAGAGTCACGAGCTCTCCTTGGCACTCGTTTTCCATTGTGGGTACAGTGCCTCCCATCACAGAGTGATCCTGGCACCTACCCAGAGGAGGTAGCTGGAGTGATCTCTGTGTAAGTACATCCATGACCAACATCCTAGACAAGATCATGTAAAATAGTAGTAGTAGCCTTGTAATTGTAATCAAATTAATTTTGTTCATATTGTAACGATGAAATATTTTCCCATTTATATTAGAGCTATTGAGCTCCTGTGGCACTTGGCACAGTGCCTCATATATACAGTATACCAGGCAGCAAAATCCAGAAAAGGTTGCTTGGGTACCTCTCCCATGGGTTCTACTACCAAGTCAATTAAGATGTAATGAGTACGTGAGAAAAAAATACTTTACTTAGACATATATAAGAGCTAGAATTAATAAATAAATAGAGAATTACACAAAATATTAACATCTGCAGCCTCACAAGCTAAAGGACACATCCTAGCCCATCATACATTAAGTTGCATTTATTAACCCTTCAGGTTGCCTATTCTATTAAGATGTTTGTGTATATCATAGCATAAAAACCTTGTGAGTTGTAATAATACTTCATATATTTCAGTCATTGTCACTTAAATTGGTGCTGCGGCAGTGTGATCATGTGTAATGTTATTGATAATGTGCAACTGTAAATTTAAACCTTGCTTAGGAATGCATTTTGACTGTCATCAGAGATAGCTAGTTAAAGACCCACAGAAACCTTTGACTTAGTGTTAGGGACTAATCTAAGTTAGCTAGTAAATTCACTTAACCTCCTAGCAAGTTAGGCATATCACTTTAAGTTATCCCTATTGCATGGTTGAGACCCATTAAGGGAGGGAAGCAACATACCGAGACTGGCGGTTTGTTCCAATGCAGATCTTCATGCTTGAAAGGGAGTGGAATGTCTGCTTAAAGGGGGAGATATTATCACTATGCTTAGCCAAAACATGGGTCAAACTCCCATCCACCAAGGCCGGTAGTCAAGGTTCAGGTAGTGAATTAGATTGGCCCATAGGGAGACATTTAGCATAGGGAAACTGACCATCCCAGATTTTAATCCCTGTTTTCCATCTACTCCCTGCTGTTTGAGACCTGGTACTCTTCTAGAATGTTCTTTACAGATGCCTAGATGCTGGAAGAAGAGCATCCCCGCCCTTAGGTGGAATCAAGGGTCATATAAGGAAGTCAAGGCATACGCTCGCTCTGTCTATTAACCTGTCATCGTGGAGTAGTCTGCTAATTAGAGGTTGAGCCACATGCCAACTGGCCCACTGCTTTTCATGGTAATCTTTTCTGTGAGCTGGAACCATACTCAAACCACAAGTGGTTTTGTGAGGTCCAAAGAAAGACATTACAGATCATCCAGTCCTCATTGCAAAATGCACTTGCAATCTAACCCTTGGTATGTGTAAAGACTTTTAAGTGTTACCAGTTCTCTGTTCCTTATACCAAATTTCTTATTTTAAGTTTCCTCATTCCTCTCCCCGTAAAGTACTCCTTGAAATCCTGTTATAAATGTTACAGGGTTTCCCTAGTGTGAAATACATTTAGTTTCCATTACATCACACCTCCCATGTGATTATAATTGCTATTGAGAGAAACCCCATTTCAACAAAGCTTTATCTGGAATTATTCTATTTCCAGACACATGCTATGCTATTCACCTGGAATTCCTGCCATCCATCTTGCCTGGAGAAGTCTGCCTCACGGCGGCAGACATTTGCAACCTTTCAGGAAATCTAATTGTACTGGAAGTCCTAAGGAACCAGCTTTGTATTCAAAAAAGCCTCTGGCTATCTGTTGTGTTATCCAATTGTAGCACTAATGTCTTTATTGCAAGTAGACTCAGTGTTTGTTAATGATGCTAAGCTATATCAGCAATTTCATGTATTAAGAGCCAAGTCAATGTTCTATTAACTGAATTGGTTACGTTGTGTACAATAAAGTAGAATCTTGTATTAATCAGAACTCTAGTTTGGCGACCTATCATTATTCTTATCTGTAATTATATATATTTCATATACCATTCTGGTATTTATGACTGACCATGGTGAGTGTTATTTAAAGCTTATCCTAGTAATTATCTAATAAATGTAACTAACTGAAGCCAGAACGTAAAATTACACACACAAGACATATATATATATATATATATATATATATATATATATAGAATGTAAAATTACATATACAAGACATATATATATATATATATATATATATATATATATATATATATATATATATATATATATATATATATATATATATATATATATATATATATATATATATATATATATATATATATATATATATATATATATATATATATATAAAGGAGGAAGCCCTGTGTGGGCCACACTCTTCTTCCCTTTTGCCATGCCTTGGTTTAGCCACCAAAGTCGGTAAGCACCACAGAGCACCTCCACCTCCACTTAGTTGTTTTGTTTTCCAGCTACAGTTGGAGATCTACTTTTCCAAATTTATGGTGATAGGTACACAATACAGGTGGTTGGGTGGTTTGCATTGAGTTCTTGTGTGGACAAGATGGAACTCAAGCTCATCCCGGCACATCTTTACTGATGTGTTTCCCAGTGGTGTCAAGGCAATTGAGGGATCATATGGCAAGGGCGAGCGCTGGCAAGGAGAACTCAGTCATGAGGAATTGATAGGGTTCTTGAGTAGGGGATTGTTTCACCTTGCATGTCCAGCCAGCTCATGAAGCTGGGGAAGAGAGCATCAGGGATCGAGCTGGACACATTTCAGAGGTAAGAAGCGTGTCTCTGCTCTCCAGAACCAGGCAGATGGCTCAGTAGTCGAGAAGGGAGGTAGATGTAGATTAACAGCAGTCATATTCATGCTCTCACCTGATAACATCTTGTGTATGCTACAACCTTTATGTGACTCTTACTAAGCCATAGACCTGGCTGTATTTAGTCTGTTTGTCACCAAGTTTTGGTGCGAGATCAGAATTTTATATCTACTGCGCTGTACAAAAAACATGGCCGTATTTATTCTGTTAGTCACCAAGAGTTTATGGGATAACCACGCTTTGCTTACTTAGTGTAGGATAACCGAGAGATTTCAAGGGAAAGAGAGCCAGAGCTATTGCTGTAATTAGTCTGTTCTTGGGTCATTGATGTTAGGCAGGGCTTACCTTGAACCATGTGTCTACCAGGTTGCTCCAGGGAGTCACCAATGAAAAGGTCAACTCATGCATGGGATGGCCGGAGTCCTTGGGTTTATTTTCGAGTTATGATCGACCTATGATAAAGCATGTTACAGAAAAGAGATTACAGTAATAATGAAGGGGCCAACTTAAACCACGTGTTTTAGGGGATGTCAGTGGCTCACGACCCCGTGATCATGGTGCTCCATGATGCATATGTAACCAGGACAGAATTAACACTTTTTTTGAAAGTGTACGTAACGTGCTCTACGATCTTTCTTCATGAAACGGAGGCGTATGAAAGCTCGCTCACGATAACACTTACATCTATTTTTCTCTCTCTCTCTCTCTCTCTCTCTCTCTCTCTCTCTCTCTCTCTCTCTCCGTGTATCGCCTCTCTCTCTCTCTCTCATCGTGTATCGCCTCTCTCTCTCTCTCTCTCATCGTTTTCCGAAGTTCACCTACCCGAATCGCACTCATTCTCACCAAATCAATTAAATGGACCATTTAAAGAAACGCAATAGTTTCTACAAAAATAGGTTTATTATTCAAATAACCCAACAAGAAATGAATAAAACAAAGCAAAGATTAAAATGCATAATAAATGAAATATCGAGTTAGATAACTAAACTCTAAACTGCAAAACACTTCTGATTAAAGAAGTCTCACTATGGCTAATAGCCTGAAAATATCCAAACTCACACATACTCCCCAAATCAATAATTAGTCATGTCAAAAAAACAGTCTACCACATGTTATTCGAAACAGTCCACACTATCCACTCTGTCCACCGACATCTGTCCACAGACATCTGTCGGAAGAATTAAACATGATAGAAGACTCCCAAAAAATATATGAAATGCAAAACACAATAATGGAAAGTGTAAAATGCATAGCCAAGATATGGCAAACGTAACATGACAAAATAATAATATGAAAGAGGTATGAATATTCATATTAAATCTCCCACACCAGTTCAAAAGTTCATAATGATTAGAAAATCATGGTAAAAAATCACAAGTTCAATTTCCTCCCATAAAAACAGAGATTTCAATCTCTACCTTATCTGCCGATTCAAAGCCTGGATCCTCTCCAAAGCTACATCTAGACAACTGCAGTTCTATCACGTTAATGAACGATCAAACTCACTTTTAGGGCAGATTTTGGCATAATCTAGATCAAATTAATGCACGTACTCACGAATATACATAACACTTCGGAAGATCACCTGACCGGCAATATTGCTGAGGAATCAAACTATTTGCTGAACACAAAGATTTTACCTCGAGTCTCTCGACCTAGTTTCATCTGACTCCATAAATTCTTCCATCACATCTTAAAGCATTGAAGCTATGAAATGCATATATGTGTCCTTTAAAACTTGTAGCAGCCATATTTTCTGAAATAGAGCTCGGCCACCACATAAGAGCGTCTCGCTCTCCTTAACGGCAAACTAAAACACAAGCATATGTATAAAACATAACAGAATAGGACTATGCTCAATTAGCAATGTCTACTGCACTGCAGCTTTAAGGACTGCTCTCATGACGCACTTCCAAAGTCACTGGGGTTGAGTTCTTAGAGCCTTTACATGTAATCTTACAAACACGAATAAGCTTTACTACCCCCACAACAAGAATTATCAGTAAAATAACTATTAAGACAATTAAAATTGTCGGCATAATACATTCCTGATACTGGAACATCACTGAATCGTCAATGTCTTCCAACGGTGGAACCGTCATTGGCACCTTGGTTGTAGGTACCGCCACTACCAAATGCTCGTTATGCGTATGACGCATAATTATCTTCTCGGAACTGTTGAATACAGCACGGCTAAGTACGAGAAATTCCGTAGACAGGATTCTGCAGGATGAATCAAACAGTTTGGACTCTTGAAGAACGAATGATGTCGACTTGTTGCTCTGGCACATCATTGTAACTGCACTTTTTGCAGAACGCGGCAGGAAGAGTACTGGTGGACTCGATGTGGTAATCTCGCAGGAACTGTCTAAAGTCACATTCTGTTGGAGTCTGTCCATGAACTAATGATAATTCACAACCACCCACAGACAAAACTCGCAACTGGAAAATACTACTGTCACACACACACCTCTCTCTAACTAAAGCACAACTTGTCTTATAATCAACTCCCGAACCTTGATATTGATCTCCCAAAATGAACATGGTCTCTAATCTATCCCATGTCACTACTGAGTCTCCCAAAATGAACTCGAAAAAGGTCTAATAACAAAAAGGTTTCATGTTACTGAACCAAACAAAACTACTAATGCAAAAATCAAACACTCACAATGTGAACTAATTCCAAGTGTGTATCTCAGAATAATCACAGCCAACTCACTATTAAGCACAATAACTCTACGGAACTCACCCATAAAAAAAATTCTATCCAAACACTAAAAGGTATCATATCTCGTAAAAGACATGAACGTTCTACTCCGGTTAGCAAATATTTCGCAACACCTGACTAACTCTCAACAAAATAGCAATTGACGTAATGGCAATTACTCCCATGATCTTAACAATTACAACCACTCACAATACAGCTCCCTTCATTTAAAAAAAAAAAAAAAACTGAAAAAAAAATCCAAACACTCAAATACGATCTCCCAACCCGAAAGAAAAGATCAGACTTGTTCGGTCCGATATACCAAGTACCTCCCCCAAAAAAATCCTAAACAACACACACATTGCGTCAGATGATGAAACACATCATAACACAATAACAAACTAACCCACGGGTCAAATCTCGTATGAAATTAGCCCATGTCTCAATTCCTAAAATCATCCGAAAACAAATGATTAAGAACTTCAACATCCAAAATGAACAAGAGACAAAAAAAAAAAAAAAAAAAAAATATCATATATATACAAACATCAACCCATTTATCCCTCTAACTATATACAAACGTTCCATTACATGACTATATACAAATGTTCCATTACATCCCAACTTTCTTCAACTTCGAAATATGGGTCAATTTCGTCACTCCAGTATTTACATCTTTAACTACAAATCTATTCCCTCTTTTGATCTCTACAATCTCAAAGGTCCGTGGAACTTCGGACTTAACTTATAATTCAGATCATTCCGAACATTCACTTTAACAAAACTCTATCACCCATCGAAAAACTATTCCCCTCGATTTCGTGTTACTTTTCTCTACCATTGCACGCGAACTAAGTTCAAGTTCTTTACTGATACGTGCAAATCTTTCTCTCGCTGTATTTATCAATGAAGTGACCATAACATCACCCTAAACTCACTCTGGTAACAAATCAAAAGGTCCTTTCAACTTGTATCCATACAAAGCTTCTGCTGGAGATATCTTAATTGTGTCATTCATCATAGTATTGATACTATATCGCACTTCATCCAAAGATCTGTCCCAATGTGTATCGGAACCTCCCACCGTCATGCGCAAAGCTTCGATTACTTTTCGATTCGCCCTCTCACATAACCCATTTGCTTCAGGTCTATACGGGATTATAGATACTTTCTTTATCCCCAACAAATTAGCAAGACCGTCTAAAGTCTTATTAATAAACTCCCTACCATTGTCTGTGATCAGACATTCAGGAACACCATATCGACAAATTATCCCTTAAAAAACGCTATAGCAACTTCCTCAGCTGATTTGTATTTCAGTGGGAAAATCTCGACAAAGCGAGTCAACTCATCAACAACTACTAATAAATGTCTCTAACCATAAGCGGACTCTGAGAAGTTACCCAGAATATCCATATGCACTCTCTGAAACGGCCTATGTGGTATGGGATATGAACCCAAACGACACGACACTGTCGTCGCTGGCTTATTCGCATTGCAAATAGCGCACTTCTTCACAAAGGCTTCTACTGCGGAAAACATATTTTTCCAAAAGAACTTTGACCTGACGTTTTCATACGTCTTGTCTACACCCAAATGAGGAGAACCAAATTTACAATGTACAATGTCTAGAACTTGTGGTACTAGACTCTCTGGCACGATGATTTGTGTAATCTCACCCATGCTTCGAGTACTTCGCAAGTTATACTTAACTTTTCTCACCAATAAATTATTCTCCAACTCTAGACCAGAAAAAGGCAACTTATACCCTTTCTTCGGTGAAACTCCCTTAAGAAATGCCTTAGCATCTGACAACAATTTATCTTCATCTTGCTTTTGTTCCAGCAAGCCTATGTCCCAAGTGACATTTTCACCCGTAATATAACACACAGCGTTACTCTCACTATCACGAATAACAATCTCTCCCGAGACTGCCGACTCACTATTTCTCCCCGAAGTATGCACTGTAGGAACGTGTATGTCCTCTACATGCGATCTCTCAGAACTACTAATATCAGAGACATTAGACACCAAATATTTACTCTCTTCTCCCACACAGGATTTGGTGTGTATTTCCTCATCCTCGACCGGAAAATATCTGCTCAATGCATCTGCAACTACATTATGCTTACCTTCAATGTATTTGAGGTTTGCATCAAAATCTCTCAATGTTAGGAACCAACGTGCTCTCTTGGGCGACAAATTTGGCTTATTAAAAAGCTCTAACAACGGTTGATGATCTGTAAAAATCTCAACTTTATTTCCCAACAACAACATCTTAAAGTGAACAAGGCTAGAGACGACTGCGAAAGCCTCCTTGTCCACAACTGACATCAGCCTTTCGTTACTAACACGCGTTTTGAACTTTCTGCTATAAAAGCAATTGGGTGTAATTTCCCCTCAAATTTCTGCATCAAACACGCACCTATACCTTCCTGACTCGCGTCAGTCACTAAGGTGAACGGTTGACTAAAATCTGAAACTTCAAAACTGGTGGGTTCACCAAAGCGTTCTTAAGCTTCTCAAAAGCTAATTGTTGACTATCACCCCAAACAAACTTAACGTCTTCTCGTAACAAATCTGTCAATGGAGACGCTATTGTAGAAAAATTCCGCACAAAACGGCGAAAGAAACCCGACATACCTAGGAACGAACGAATCTGTTTCCTGGTTTTGGGAACTGGAAAATTCACAATGGCTTTAACTTTCTCATCATTCACTCTAACTCCCTCTTTAGAGATAACATGTCCTAAATACACAATTTTTCTCTTCAGAAACTCACATTTGGCCAATTTGACCTTTAACCCAGCGAACCGTAATCGCTTGAGGACTTCTTTTAACACCTTTAGATGTTCTTCAATTGTATCTGTGCATATGAGAATGTCATCCATGTACACAAACACCGACTTTCCTAACAAGCCATGAAGTACTGTGTTAACCAGTCTAGTAAATGTTATTGGGGACCCTTGTAATCCAAAAGGCATCCTATTAAACTCGTAATGTCCCTTTGGTACCGAAAATGCTGTATATTTACGGCTACTCTCGCTAAGGGGAACTTGTAAAAACCCTTGCATAAGATCTATAGATGAATATATATTCTTGCCACCGATCTCAACAAACAAATCAGGCAAACAAGCTACAGGATATCTATCTGGGCATGTTTTTTCATTCAATTTACGAAAATCTACACAAACTCTGATACTACCATCTTTCTTAGGAACTGCAAGCAAAGGAAAATTAAACGGAGAATTGGACGGTCTGATAATGCCTTCCGACTCCCACTTCTGAACTTCTTTTTCTACTTCTTCCCTGATCTTAAAAGGAATTCGATATGCTGGAATATATATGGGATTTGTACCCTTTTCTAGGCGGATTGAATGTTCTAAAACATCTGTAACTCCTAATTTATCTCCCTTCAAAGCAATGATATCTAGATGTTCTTTCAACACTTTCTCTACTTTATCTGAATACTCAGGATAATCAACTTTAGCCAAATGTTCATGTAGAACCTGACTTCGGAACTGTTGCTCCTCGTTAGGAAACATATTCCTGTCTCCACAAAAACTCACTAATTTATGCTCTTCCTTAAACTCTTCAAAATCTATTACATAAGTACCATTGTGATATTTTTTCACTGAGTCCTGATAGCTAACTAATTCTACTGAAGTCACGCCTGCGACTGAAATTTCATTCACTGACACCGTACTCACAACGTCTTTGAATTTCTCGGTTCCCTCAACAACGCACACTTGAGAAGGAAACTTTTTCTCTTTCAGCGACACTTTAACTAATGTAGGAACTCGCGGTTGCAATTCAATATCTTCCAACAAAAATCCTTTGAAAGATCTTTGCGGAATATCTTCACTCTCTAATGAATGTGTTACACATGTCTCAGACTGTGTCTTAGGTTTCTCACAAGTTTTTTCCTGTGTATATATGGAACAAAACAACCTGACTCACCTATTGTAATCCCCTGAACTCCCCGTAAGAATGTTGATGTTATGTCGCATACAAGAAGGGTGTCCTAGCAAAACCATTTCACCTAAGGCTAATCCTTCTATGACCAAAAATGATTCTACTATTGTCTTTCCACCGATACAAAGCGTAAGAAATGACGAACCTAAAATATTCAGTTTCCTCGCTTGTACATCATACACTGTCTCACTAGAAGGGACTAATTTGCACTCTGGAAACCTCGAGTGAAAAAGGTCAGCATTTACTAAGTTAACTGAGCTACCAGAATCAATGAAAATATGAATTTCATTGCCATTAGAGAATCCACGTACAATCGGCCTAGGTTCTAGTGACTCTACGACCTGATTAGTCATTATCCTGTGTCCGTTTTCGAACTTATCTTGTGAAAATTCTGCTGTTCCTTTGTGTATCTAGAACTTGCATCATGTGGAATTCTCCTGTCATATCTAGAAAAACCTCCCGGGACTTCCCTGAATAATCTCTACTCTTTGTGGCTGGGCAAAATCTCCATCCATGATCTGAAGATTTGCAAACTGAACAATATCTCACTCTGCAATTTGATTTACTATGGCCTATTTTATCACAATTAAAACAACGTATCGTTGTGACTGATCTCTCTGGAATTTTCTTCGATTCTACTCGTGCACATGTCTTCGCTGTTGCATCATTTCCCGAATGCGAGCGACTATCATTATTCTGTGGTTTGGAAACCGCAGCTGACATCTTTGCACCTCCCTGTACAAAACTACTGTCCAGTGTCGGGCATTTTGCTAGATTTTTGTTAATCTGTGCAAACAAAAGGATTCGTCTGTATCCTGATCAATTCTCTTATCAAAACTATCTACAATTACATCTGGGACCGACGTTAAAAGGCAAGCAAAGTGTAACAATCTTTCAAAATTATCTAAGGAGATATTATTTCCAGTTACCCATGGAGAGCCTATTATAGATTTCTTTAACTCAACTACTGCATCAAATAAATTCGCACTGTATGTGACTAGTGAATCATTGCCTTTCTTTATTTTGAGAAACTCTCGCAAATTCGAACTGCGCATTCACGTTGAACTCCGCCATAAGTAGCTCGTAGAAATTTCTGCAGTTCATTCCAAGTTTTACACCTTCTGAACCCGAAACTGCGTGCTCGTTTCCCAATATCTCCTTTATCTAAATCCAGAAATGATTTAGCCTCTGTTAAAGCTTCAGCGCCATTCGTAATTTTCTTGGAATTCAGATAATTGTTCACTGACTCAATGAAAGTTTCTATATTTTGGGTTGGCTTCCCGTCAACTAACCCTTTAAAATTACTAACTCCCGCACTAATGTTCGTCACTTTATGCACCACAATTGATTGGGATGTGCTTGCTGCATCGTCCGGCATTTTGTGAGTAATCACACGCCCTGAGCGTAACAACATAAAAAGAGAAACCAAAAAGAACACTAGAGAAAGGCACAAGTTACCCCCTCTAAAAGAAGAACAGAAAACGGCGTTCTGCGCAACTTACGAGAATGGGGTACTTACCAATTTTGAAACAGAAAACGAAGTACCTATCTCTCAACTTCTACAGAAAACAGAGCTGTGTGCAGCCTGTGACGTCACCCACTCGACGGCGAAGCAAAAAAGACACCCAGCGCGATTCTTGTTGAATCATCACTCTGCGTAATTAACTCACAATCGCCACTATTCACACTTATTTGGGTATTTTGTTAACCCCAAAATTGCTCTAGAGATCATCCAGATCTATTTCACAACTCCCCACTCCCAGTACTCGAATAGAAACGGAAAAAAGAAGAAAGGTTCCCCGTATTACCCACGTAATCCGACCCACTATGTAACTCGCTATCTTAAGACTGAGGGGTAACCACTCCTGACGCTCACGGCCCCGTCGCCTTGGGTATCAACGTTATCAATTAGTCTATTAGTAATCTCCCTCTTTCGCCATCATTAAAGACATTAAAATCATGCTGCCACCATTTAAAATCAAAAGACACCCGCTGCCGCCATTCATTCTGTAACCAGGACAGAATTAACACTTTTTTTGAAAGTGTACGTAACGTGCTCTACGATCTTTCTTCATGAAACGGAGGCGTATGAAAGCTCGCTCATGATAACACTTACATCTATTTTTCTCTCTCTCTCTCTCTCTCTCTCTCTCTCTCTCTCTCTCTCTCTCTCCGTGTATCGCCTCTCTCTCTCTCTCTCTCATCGTGTATCGCCTCTCTCTCTCTCTCTCATCGTTTTCCGAAGTTCACCTACCCGAATCGCACTCATTCTCACCAAATCAATTAAATGGACCATTTAAAGAAACGCAATAGTTTCTACAAAAATAGGTTTATTATTCAAATAACCCAACAAGAAATGAATAAAACAAAGCAAAGATTAAAATGCATAATAAATGAAATATCGAGTTAGATAACTAAACTCTAAACTGCAAAACACTTCTGATTAAAGAAGTCTCACTATGGCTAATAGCCTGAAAATATCCAAACTCACACATACTCCCCAAATCAATAATTAGTCATGTCAAAAAAACAGTCTACCACATGTTATTCGAAACAGTCCACACTATCCACTCTGTCCACCGACATCTGTCCACAGACATCTGTCGGAAGAATTAAACATGATAGAAGACTCCCAAAAATATATGAAATGCAAAACACAATAATGGAAAGTGTAAAATGCATAGCCAAGATATGGCAAACGTAACATGACAAAATAATAATATGAAAGAGGTATGAATATTCATATTAAATCTCCCACACCAGTTCAAAAGTTCATAATGATTAGAAAATCATGGTAAAAAATCACAAGTTCAATTTCCTCCCATAAAAACAGAGATTTCAATCTCTACCTTATCTGCCGATTCAAAGCCTGGATCCTCTCCAAAGCTACGTCTAGACAACTGCAGTTCTATCACGTTAATGAACGATCAAACTCACTTTTAGGGCAGATTTTGGCATAATCTAGATCAAATTAACGCACGTACTCACGAATATACATAACACTTCGGAAGATCACCTGACCGGCAATATTGCTGAGGAATCAAACTATTTGCTGAACACAAAGATTTTACCTCGAGTCTCTCGACCTAGTTTCATCTGACTCCATAAATTCTTCCATCACATCTTAAAGCATTGAAGCTATGAAATGCATATATGTGTCCTTTAAAACTTGTAGCAGCCATATTTTCTGAAATACATACTGACTTTGGCGGCTAAACTGAGTTGGGACAGCAGAGCTTCGTCAGCACAACACAAAATAAATATCATCTGTCAGAGCTTTAGCTAGCTTTTTTTCTGTTAACTAAGATACTGATTTAGGTCTTAGGTCGTTCGTTGTAAAATGTCTGAGCATCACAGCTGCGGTTAATGTTATACGGTTCATAAAATATTATGTTTGGAAACCCTAGTAGACTGGTTTTGAATTTAAAACCAAACGGACACATATTAGTGAAATTTTGCTTCTGCATTGATTTCAGAGGAAATCCTATAAAATGGTTTTGGTAGGAATTGTATTGTTTGATCTATGCCGAGAATCTTCTTTTGAGACGTTCTCTCTCTCTCTCTCTCTCTCTCTCTCTCTCTCTCTCTCTCTCTCTCTCTCTCTCTCTCCTGGCGGATTTTGATATTTGGGTCATTTTTTCCGCTGATATTCCCAGGACACGAAACTGATGAATCTCACCAGTGAGAGACAGCCAAATGTGAAAGACAAGAGGAAGACTTAAGCAGACGGAGGCCAAAGGTAATTAATGGAGACAACACAAGTGTATGACATTAAACCAAATTATAAAGCCTGAATGACTTTAGGTTAAGATAAAAATGGTAAAATCTGAGTATTCTTATTTCGAACTCCTTGAAATTTTCATTCTTTCATAAAAGAAGAAATGACACCGTCAAGTAACCCAAATACTGACATTCACCAGAGAGAGCGAGAGAGAGAGAGAGAGAGAGAGAGAGAGAGAGAGAGAGAGAGAGAGAGAGAGAGAGAGAGAGAGAGAACAAAAGGAAGCGAATGTTCATCTCAGCATTAGTGAAGCTTTACCTGAGGTAATGATGAAAAAGGTAAGGTATTCAATGTAAGGAATGGATAAATCTGATAAGCTTTATTTGTGAGTACTGGACAGAAAAAAAATGAAAACTAATTTGCAACAGCAATAGCCAGCCTGGTGAATAGAATAATAACATCAGAAATAAATAAATAAACACCTTTCTTAATCTATTTTTTGGTAATATAGATTTCATTCCCAGTGCAATATTTATATCTCCATGTGCTTCACTGTCCTGTAAAACTGATAAACAGTTCTATTTTTGTTATAAGAATATCACCATTGACTGTATAAAACTATAATGTAATGTCCCATACAACTTGTCCTTTCAAGTCTGAAAAGCGGATGGGGGAACTCGTCTTAGCTGGTATAGAGATGGATAAGCTTATAACTGACATTTAATAATGGCCCTGATTCTCCTCAGACCCCCATCACTGTATATGAATTTTTCATCCGTAATCTTTGAAAGACACCATCCTCCGTACTCTAGCATTCATCTCTCCGAGACGGGGCTATATCATTTGGACGCGTGTTCAACATTTGCGTATTGACACAACCTGTTTTAGATTCATGAGTTTAGATCCTTAAAGATTAATGTTTACGTTGGGTGATAAATGCTTACTCATCTTTCTTTTCTGTCCCTTTTCCGTGTAGACGGAACGTTTATCTTTGCTAAACCGTGCAGTTTTTAATAGATATAATAAAGAAAGTTCAAAATGCCTTCAAAAATGTAGACAAGATCTATTAAATGATGATGATAAGATAACATAATTTTTTTTAGTGAGGTTGTGTTACTAATTGATAAGAAATTATTTTCTTTAAAATATGATAGTTTGCATTTGCGAGTTTTTTCATGTTTTTTTTTTTTGCGTACAGTACTTGTAGATAATGACAATTACAAATTTTTCAACAACAAGGCGTTGTTTCGCGCATACTGTTATTCAGATCTAGTAAGCAGAAAGTCACATCCACAATCATATTCGTGCCGTTTTGTATGTATTGTTTAACTATTATATAAATACATTAATATTCTGTTTATGAAAGTTTGTTTTATACACTCTATACTTTATGAAGAAAACTTTACTTATATATGTTCGAATTTTGATGACTATCTTACTTCTTCATTTTATTAGATTACTATATTTTACACTTATTCTTCCACAAGATATTTGTGACACTTAAGGCTGTCTAAATCACAGTATTTCATATGAGCTTCCGGTTGCCCAGTTTTATATTTTGGTTTCAAGTCTAAAGACTATTTAAAAGAAAAAGTGCTGTCGGTTTCATAATCAAGGAAAGTTAGACAATGTTTGTTCTTGACTGTAATTAGAACTCTCGAGTGCTCAAAGCTCGAGTTCAAGGTCGTCATCCTTGTTCACTATCAGTATACCATAATAATAATAAGCTTCCAGACCAGATGGTAGTGAAAAAATTGTAATCGATGAAGACGCCAAATGTTCATACACTGAAAAACCTCAGGTAAGTAAGACTGGCCTCGTGCCATCATGTATTACTTGAACATTACTTAAACATCCATATGAGCATCCAAATGAGACAAAATTTTCATATTTACCCTTGAACCAATACTTCTGAGGTGGGTATATGTTACTTCCTTCATGATTCATATCTTGTAGTCACTTGAAAGAAATGTCAGCGTTTTAGATTTACATTGCAACACTCCTATCGTCATACACAAAAGAGACACCACGCCGTATTCTGTGTTATCAAATTGTAGTGCTGTCGTTTCAGTTCATGTAAAATGAAGTTATACTCTGAGAAATCTGCACTCTACTTTTCCAAAAACCATCTTCCGATATGACCATACGATTCTGTCATATCTCTCTCTCTCTATAAAGATTTAAATAAAGAAAGACAAATTATCCAAATGCAGATTGTGATTTTTTTGGCCCAGTGAAACGACGTAGATCAAATTTACTTTGCAATCTCCTTTCCCATTTATCTTGGGAACAAATCCCTGTTCTTAAGATCGCTGAATTTTTCAGGAAGGTAATGAGTTATTGGAAAAGTTTTCGGGGTAAAGAACGTTTTTTATCGTCTGCAGTATAAAGGCCTTATACTAGTCTGAGAGATGAAGCTTAGTTAGCATGACGGCACCTTAAATTATCTTAAGGAGTGATTTATGATCACAGGAATCTTGTGTTTATCATACTTTTGTTATTTTACCAGAATATTTGTATTTTTACGATAACAGTCGCATGTTTTGATATCTTGTGAAACTTTTATCCTCATGCTGCATTTGATAAATTACATAAAATACCTAATAAGAATGGCAGAGAGGACGAGTGAGGTTTCAAATTACCATAAAACGATGGTTTTGATTAGGTAAAGAGATCACACGTGGTAAGAATTTCATTCATGGTTATTGCCTAATTAATACAGCTGTTTATTTTTTAAGAATTTTTACCTTATAAAATTTCAAACGCTCAGTGGCTTATTGCCACTATCATGTTACCCAAAGAAATCTTTAGAGCCGTCATTTTCACTGATAATAGAATCTGGGAAAGGCCACACTTTTTTTATATGTCACCTCAGTAACAAAATTATGGTTATATTTTCTTCATACATATGCATTTGATAGAACTTACAATATATCTTCAGGGGTGAAGCTATTTTTTCAGATAGTTGATAAAAGAAGAGCAATTTCTGTTACTTATAGAGTTACATTGTATGTAAAAAACAATATTCTCTTTAGATACCGGCGACTGTTCTTGATCCGATAAAAACTAAAATCAACTTCGCTAAAACTTTTAAAACCAGTTTTACCTCCACAGCTGACGCCCTCAGCACTGACGGACATATGATTGACTGATTTATGGAAATTCGGTATCAAAGCTCAGCTCTCGGCCGCTTGCACTCGCTCACCACTTAAGCAAGCAATTAGAGAGATGGAGTAGAAGTAGTTGGACTGTAAGAGGGAAGAGAGGAAGAGGGGACGGAAGTAAAGTAAAAGACTAAAAAGCAGGTGCAACTAGGGGCAGAAGGGACGCTGCAAACAACCTTTGTAATGCCTACAGTGCACCACGCGAGGTGCACTGATGGCACTATCCCCGCCGTGGGATACGGGCATATGATGATGCAGTGTAACTCGCTCACTAACTTGAAAACATCTCCGCTGGCTGTAAGCGCAAATGGTTGCTTATTCATTATGCTTTTAGTATAATTTTATATATTTTCTGTTGTTGTTTCTTTTGCATTTTGCAGAGCGATATTCAAGAATTAGCATTCTTCACGCAGCAGAAAGAGAATAAGAAACCCTCCAGCTTACACCCAATTTTAAAATGTAAAAGTGTCTGAATTATTTCCTATACATAGATTTTTCGTTGTTGATGGTTTAGCCTTTGCCATTAATAAAAAAAAAAAAATATGGCAGGCCAAGGTCTAGAAAATGAATAGCTAATGAACAAACGTAAGCTTTAAATGACAATAGACAAACAGTGGGAGTAATAATCCATTGCTTTCATAATCCCTGACTCTTGTGATCACAAGTACTGCATTCTTGGCGGAGATGGGAACATTAAAAAAAAAAGACTTCGATGAAGAACTTGCATGGATTAAAGATTAGTAATGAATAAAATGACTGTAATGATAGCTATATTCTGTACAATACAGTTTGTACTAAACACTAATCTCTGTTTTTTTGTTTTATGAAAATCAGCGAGGGTTTGATGCAGGAGGATAGTCTTCTTGTTACAGAAGTTTGAAAGTAGTTCTATGCTACCACTGATGAATATAAAACATGCAATGACAGAAAAATTAATATGATGGAATTCAACTGACTTCAATGAATAACTAATAGAGGCCAGTTAATCATTAAGGTCCCTCGAAATGCTATGAAGAGGGAGAGGCATCAAAACTTATGCACCAAGAGTGATAATTATATTCTTTTTATTGCTCAGGTGTTAACTTACGATACTTCTATTGAATTGTTTCTTGCAAAATTTCTCCCCTATTTCATGAACTTGCTGAATTATACGGCGAAGACAGTAGTTCTTAAAATCTATCAGAAACTTACAACAGCTGCCCTTTTAGCAGCGTGAGTAAAAGCACTGGAGTAAAAACACTCATTCTATATCACAGAACGTGAGATGCGATCGTTCCCGATATCATGAACGCCGTTGTAACTCGTAGCTCGGCCGAGATGATCCCTTCTTCCCACAAAAACAACCGTCTCTCAAAATTATATGCTTTTCAATTTCGTAAAGAAATAAACTACATTAAAAAGGCGATGAACAGCAAATTGAATTCTTTAAGCAAGATCTCGTTTCTGTTTCTGTGGAAAGGTATGCTTACGCCAGTCTGTGCAAATTGCATAATAATATTTTATAAAAACTTACTGCAAAGAGGTCTGTAATTGCAAACAGGGTTTGCAGTTCAAGTCTCAAGGATACAAATTTATGCAATAAAAGGAGAGTTTCTTGAACACAACAAAAATCCCATAGAGATTTGATAATGTTATTGCAGATTACCAAACGCTTGGTTAGAAGGGACTACTACTAAATATAAGACTGAGCTAAGAGCACCCTTGCAGCACTGTATACTGTATAAAATGTAAACGGGAAAGTCCACTTCGCGAAAGCTGAAAGAAATCTGGTACGGCAATCTTACGCTGCAGCAAATTCCGAGAAATACCGTATTTCGCTTAGGATAACGATCTGTCTTTGGAACCTGTCTACTGCATATTCTTAAATAATGAGTAGACTGAGACTAAATTTCCAACATATCACTGTATGAACGTCCTGTTCATAATTAACCATGTTAACTAAATTTACTTTGTTTAGTCTATTTAAAATCCTATAGTGACGCCCCACTGGCATTTGGTGTTAGTATGCTTTTATTTTTAGCACACGACTGATGACTACAAGTTAAATTTAAATGTAAATAAAACTTTCAAAATAAAATGTATTTATAAGATGGGCACATATTTCTTAAAAGGATAACAGTTAAAAATACAATTTGCGTATTGTACTTACCCTTCAAGAACTTTTATTTTATCCCGGTAAAGTCAAGTCAAGTTTTTAAGACGCTTCTATATTTTCTGCTCAGGTTTTATTTACGATTCTGTTAAACACTATTTCACTCTTTGAGCCAAGGGTTGGAAGTGAATTGAATTTACCTTATCTATTAACATAAACAATAATCTAAATTGTAACTTTTAAAAGGGTTACAGGACCTGGGTGAGATAAATTCTTAACACTTGCTGTATAGTGTGCTATGTCACCATCCGGAGAACACAATTTTTTTTTTTTTTTGAAATCTGGATTATAATTGCAGGTGAAGTATTCTCTGAGTAGAGAGAGAGAGAGAGAGAGAGAGAGAGAGAGAGAGAGAGAGAGAGAGAGAGGAGAGGGAGAGAAGAAAGAGAGAGAGATAATTCTGATTTAGAGGAGGGCATCTAATTCACAGTATTAAATGCTTCTACACCGAGGATAAATTAAGATTTAACCTTATACTATGTTCTCATTAGCATATATAATATTCTTGTTGAATTTCTTATTTTTTTCATATATTTATCCTTAAAAAGATTACTTTTGTGCTGCTCTAAGACTTACAGTATATGCTTTGAAAACTTTTTTATTGGTAACCTTGAATTGAACCTTGGCCATGCAGTGCATTTTACTAAAGCTGAATGTAAACGTCTGAGGCGGTAGGACAAATTTTGATGACCTTCAGTGCGTGTTTTTTTTTTTTTTTTTTTTTTTTTTTAGAAAATGTTGAATGTGCAAAAACAAGTTTATCAAAAAATTCCTTTTACTGTAAAGCAGGACTTCCCACGAATCATATAAGACCACTATGAGACTTCATACTGCAAAGAGTTTAGCCGTTATTATCATGCACATATATCAGGATTCTATAGCAACTCCGACCGTTCTGATTTCTTTGTTTCACTGTTATCCAGGAAAAGAATGTGCAAGCAAATGCCAAGGCCTAAACGCTACTTTTATCACCTTTGATGATTTTAACCTTTATCCTACCAATTAATGCCGAATTTATCCCATATCTCATTAAATAGTTACCTAATCACCCGCAAAATAAAAGCACCACAAATTACTAATAGTTAGGTAATAAATGCAGATTAGCATAACCCGATATAGAGACATTGTTCAGCCTATGGTGACGTAATCGCTGCAAGCTTTACCTATGAGAATCTAGTGAAAGTCAAAGGAAGCAATTGCAGGTTATAGATTTGCTGAGAAAAATAACTGGACCCAGTGTTTGAAGACTAAATTAGTATCATTCGCATTTAAATCTAGTTTGTCTTTTACCGTTCACCTATTAGCTAATGATGGACAGTTATTAACTAGGCCCAATGACATCTCGAGATACTTCCAAGGAGCTTTGAAACCAAGGACTTTTCTTTTCACGTTCGTCTTCTGTCAATCTGTGTCACGTGATACCAATTTGTCTAAATGTAATTCTAACCAACTTAGACACCTAAGGCATGAAAGATCCATGTCGGGTTTTCCACATTAACTTTAAGGGGATATATGATGCCCTCTAATAAAGTAAGCTTTTTTTTTTTATTCTAGACACTTGTTTTTAAACAGCCAATATTCAAACAACAACTGTGTATCTGTGATGCTCTTTCATATCTAACTAACGTACAGGTTGTTTTTAGAATGAATGTAAAATATGGCTTTTCCAAAAGCGTTTTTGATTTGATTTCGACAAATTTCATACAGTAAAAAAAATGCTTTATTAAGCCATTCTAACCAACATATTCTCCAGATGGTGTCATGTAAATTAGAATATCTAGGAATGAAGGAATACTCAGGGGGTGGTGAACTGCAGAGCTATAAAACATGGAACTGATAATGCTGTTCCTCGAATCTTGTAAACTGCTCAAAACAGTCCCCAGACATAACATTGGACTGAACCACGCACATCCGCTAATGATGATGTACTGCCGTGTTTACTACCTTTTTTCTCTTTTTAATTGGCTGTAGTCTCATTGCTGATAACAAAAAAACTTAACATTCTTTTGCTAAAGTTGGAAATAGATTAGCATTTTAAACAAGAATTTATCGGGATTACTTTAGCTGTACAGTAGTACCTTCGTTTTGCGTGTTTGACAACGTTTGATATTATAGTGAGCAAACGACATGTTAAACTTTACCGAAAAGTTATTTTTACATTTACATTAGAGAATGTTCTCTTTATTCAAGAGAGGAACTGGAGTTGCATGATAAGTATGATTCAAGGAAAATATGTATCGAATACTTTTTCAAATAAATAATTAGGTTTTACTATGTGAAATATTCAAGATTGATCCTTTCCACAAAAATTTAACACTATTAGAAGCAGTGGTTATTCACACAGAAAACATGAAATACCTCGCCCTTATTTTATCACATTTTGAAGCTGTGACTATTCATACGTTAGGAAACATGAAGCACCTCGGTTATGGGTTAGCTTCGTTATGTTATCCGTAGTGTGAAGAAAAAAAAAGACTGTTTGAAATATGAAACTGTACATGGGTAGAGTATTCAACCCGATATTATTTTCTAAATCTCCATCCAAGTTGCTTCATTACGGAGGCCATGAAAAAATTACGATTTTACTGTAAAACATTTTTCTCTCTCTCTCTCTCTCTCTCTCTCTCTCTCTCTCTCTCTCTCTCTCTCTCTCTCACGCGTGTGCGCACTATTCAAAGCTGAAAGAGCTGTACCACATAAAGGAACCGTTTTAGCCCAGTAGCTTTTAGACAAACACTTCTTTTAAGGGCCAATTGCAATCTAAGTTATTACGTTAAACCTTCTGAGCACTAAGGTTCAGGAACAGGTTCAGGGCTGAGACTGCCTTTGCAATGGCGCCTCAGTTGCTCGTGCGGTGTTTTCTTAATTTTGAATATTTTCTTTTATTTTCTTCTGTCGTCTACTTTTGTAAAAAGAAAATTATTGCCATGGCTATTTGTCTGTCCGTCCACACTTTTTCTGCCCATCCTCATATCTTAAAAACTACAGGGGCTAGAGGGCTGCAAATTATTATGTTGATCATCCGCCCCCCAATCATCAAACATATCAAATTGCAGCCCTCT
>NC_089781.1:39695078-39735078 GCF_040412425.1 Macrobrachium rosenbergii
TACTGATAAATATAAGCAAAATTAGTATTCAGTTTTTACATGTTTCTGCAATTGAATGGGCAAGAATCCATATCTCTTATGGTTAAGTATATGGTTTTAGTTTGTGACCGCGTGATCCTGGATTTTCCTGGATTATATTTTTGTTTATTACCCCTTGGCAATTAACCAGCTGGTATTCAAGTTTATACACGTTTTTGAATTTTGTATGGCTAAACTTCTGTATCTCCTGTAGTTAGGTTTATGGTTTTAGTTTGTGATTGCTTGATCCCGAATTATCCTGGGTTATGTTTCTGTTTATTACCCTTCGACAATTAATCGTCTGGTATTCTTGTTCTCTTTGTTTACTTTGTGATCTTCTTTTCATCTGTTTCATTTGTGCCCAGGCGATGCATTAATAAACGTGAAAGCGCTTGTACTGAACTTCTGCCTGTCATTTTCCTGTGGGATTCGCTTGTACACTGACGTCACGTGCATCTACTGTGATCTTTTAATATATATATATATATATATATATATATATATATATATATATATATATATATATATATATATATATATATATATATATATATATATAGCTCGCTTATGTGATATCTATTGAAGTTAATATCATTATTCGTTGATATTATCTTTTTATCAAGACTTTGACTCAGTCTATATTTCTTCTTTTTCTCTTCAGGCAAGCTTCTCAGACATAAGGAAAATTTATTCAAGATTCTTTCCATTTACTTTTTCTAGTCGAAGGACCGTTTCCTAACCTCTCGGCAGTGTCTTCAGGACTGGATTGCAAATTGACATTACTGCACGCGGACGTTTGAATTTTATAAATGATGGCATTGGGGTGTTGATGTCTATCGGTTGGCGGGTCTCATTCTCTTGCAGGTGGTCAGGGCGTCAGGATGGGCATCCCTGGTGCTCCGTGGAAAGTGGGAATATTATTATTGTTGCTAAATATGTTGACCAGTGATTTAGGCATTTCTTCAGTTCACTAAAACTGGAAGGTTTTGGTTCATCTCTAGATTTTCCTTACATTGCATTAAAATTTGTAAAGTCATTTTATCAAAAGATTCAAAGTACTCATCATACAGTCTTCTGTTCAGCATGCAATACGCATAATTACGTAAATTTAGTGTAGATCCTGTGCTGTGATCGCATTTTGAAGAATCTGACTACGTGATGCTTTGTAATAACATCTCTTTTTATATTTCCTCTAGCTGTTATAAAACTGCATAACTTCGGTTTAGACTGTAATATAAAATGTAATAAAAAATGATTGCTATCATGTTCAAACAAGGGTGCGTGATTCGTTTCCCTGCATTCTTTACTCTCGTTATGCCATTACATGGCATTATTGCTAGGTAGGGCATATTATCACAAATACTTAAAAACGGTGAAAAATACATTAACTAAATGTTCAAAGAAAAGTTTGTTGTCTATTTCTGAATTAAACTTCTGACTGGGATCATTTCCATTTCACTGGACCCCACGTCTACTCCTATAAATCAAATCACATACTAAATTTAGTAGTGAAAGAGACTGAGAGACTGTGTACAGGAATATAAGATACTAGCGTCATCATTTATTAAGATGATAAAGTCAAAAAGATAATTTTAATCCACCCCATAAGTCAAACAAATGAGTAAAAACAATATATTATTACAATGAAAATTTTTTTTAACAAACTTTGAAAAAACGTTCAATGTTGAAAATACAGATTCCTGACAATAATGAATATGTAAACTTACAAAAGATTCCACCTCTCAAATATCAAGTATTTTTTTATGGTACTTAGGATGAAGTGGATTGAAATTTACGTTAGCTATGCGGTAAATTTGGTTCTTCTCTGACAGTCTGAACAGTTTATCCCCATCTGTTTCTTTGATCTTGTACTTTACGTTATGCTTGAAATAGAAACTTATCCAGCATTTTGTTATTGTGGTATTTAATATACTGTAGATTAATTTTTAGATTCTCAAACACCCAAAGCAACTAGTGAGAAGAAAACTCTAAAACATGACATTCACTGGTGAGAAATGCACAATGAAACAAAAATAAAGTATGTTTATTATGACATTCGCTGGTGAGAAATGCACAATGAAACAAAAATAAAGTATGTTTTCCACTCAGATGAGTTACTATACTTATTTCTAAGGATGCGAGGTTATTATACCAAATATATGTGAAATAAAGTCTTCCCGAAATATATGTTCTTTTCGGAGCCCTTATGTTTCTCTTTTCTCTTTCTTTGTTATATTAAACGGCAGCTGAAAAAATATCTCTCTTTTTCTTTATTTTTTCGTAAACGAAACTGCTTTGTATTACACTGAATATGTCCCGGAAGGAAGCCTTTAGTCTGAATGCTTAAAGCGCTTCCGGGCACTTCTTCCCTCTTCTCTTCCTCCAACTCATTTCTCAAGATACTTTCACCTAATTGTGTAAAACCCCGTGAAGTAAAAGAAAAGCTCGGAATGCTAGGGACTAATAATTTGTTTTTACTCGCTATTCAAATAGATCATATATCAATTGTCAAGTTTCCTTTTCACTAGAGAGGAGGAATATAAAATTGTGTGATAGCAACAACAATAAGAAAAATAATATGAACTAGATTTGAAGAGACCAAAATGTTTTATTAGGATAATTATAATTGTTAAAAAGACTGAATAAAAGGAAAGAACAAATTACAGAGAGTTCATATTTTAACGTATTATTATTACTTTTATATTATTCTTGTTAAACAGAATGGCTGCATCGTGCGAATTGATCTTATATTGAGTTTTCTCAATTTTTCTTATGACTCGCTTCTCTTGCACGCTGATATTGGTCAACAATTGGCCAATGTTCATATTTTGGGGAATATAAACATTGGCCAGTTGTGGACCAATATTAGCGTGCAGGAGAAGCGAGTCATAAGAAAAATTGAGAAAACTCAATATAAGGTTCATTCTCACAATGCAGCCATCCTCTTTAACAAGACATGCTTGAGAGAGGGGTCTGCTTCCTTCCTATTATTATTATTATTATTATTATTATTATTATTATTATTATTATTATTATTATTATTATTATTATTATTATTATTATTATTATTATTATTATTATTATTATTTACTTTATTATTATTATTATTTATTATTAATTAATTATTATTATTATTATTATTATAATTATTGAAAAAATCGTTGCAGCAGCTGCATTGCCATCTCCCCCGACGATATTATCAAAAGCACCAGGATAATAGGGAGGGCCCCTGACCAGCGACATCTACGACTGCTAGAGGCGCTCCTTATTCAACAAGAGAAGCCCTCACTGAATACAATGCAGGAAGTGCTCTTCATCCCAGGCAGCTTAAGAAGACATATACCAGGACATGCCAGTAATACCAGACTGAACGACACACCTGGCCCAAGGATACCTGATGACATGAGCAACCCAGCAGTCAATGAAAGTTCTAGTTGCCGTGACGTTGCGCAGCGAATACCTAATGAGATGGGCAACGCTGCAGCCAATGAAAATTCGACCCCCATGACGTCACGCAACGTCACGCACCCCCAGGACGTCACGCCCCTGCCTCGTCGGTCTACTAGGCTGCACCAGTGCAACCTTCAACACTGAGAAATGACTTGAGAAAACTTACTCCAGCCAAAAGGAGGCAAGCACTGCGCCACCAACCAATGACAAATCAGCATGAGGACACCCGCCTCCCCTGGCTTTGCTGACCTATGACTATTTATAGAGCAGATCCCTCTAGTATCACCAGTCAAAAATCTTGCATGACAAACACTGGGAAGGGATCATCCAAACAGCCAATGAACTTTATGGTCAGCCAGCCAAATTCTGGGATAGCATCAACCGCCTACTAGGGAAGGGAGGAGAGAGTGCTCCCTACATATTAGAAAACAACAGAGAACTATATGAAGATGAAGAGAAAGAAGTAGCCTTCATGAAATTCTGGAGTAACACCTTTCGAATAATGGAAGAAGAGAATAAGAACTATGACAGAGAGCAGGAGAGAGTAATAGAAGAGGCATTGCAGCAAAGAAGAGATGACATCATACCATATCCCAGAGTAGATACCAGCAGGCTAGACCCTGACGATCCTGTGACAAAACCAGTGGAACTAAGAGAAATTAAAAACATCCTCCAAAGAGGGAAGAAGAGAAAAGCCCCTGGAAAGTCAAATATTAATAAAGAAATGATGCAACACCTCCCAGATGTCATGCTGGATATACTCAAGGAAATGACAAATGAGACGCTAAGCATGGGATAATATCCTGACCTGTACAAGACAGGTGTGATAAGACTCATAAGCAAACCAGGAAAGGATTCCAAGCAGATGAAGAACTACAGACCAATAACCCTCCTGGAACTCCCGGTAAAAATTATAGAGACAGTTATTAAAAACAGACTCGTAAGGTTCCCTGAGGACAATGACCTAACAAACAAAAACCAATCTGGGTTCACCAGGGGAAGGGGAACCCAGATGGCCATATCAGTGAAATATGAAATCATAGCTATGTCACAAACCAAGGGACATGGATGCAATGTGGTCTCTAGAGACATTGCGAAAGTCTTTGACAAAGTGTGGCACACTGGCCTTAAATTCAAATTGATGTAAACCACCTTTCCCAATCTTATACTGAGAATCCTGTGCAGCTTCCTGGATAACAGGAAAGCACAAATTAGAATGGGGAAAGTTACTGGGCCATAATTTCCACTCCTCAATGGAGTACCACAAGGAAGTGTACTAGCCCCCATCCTATTCAATTTTTATACAAGAGATGTCCCTGTCCCCTCAGCTGGCTGTCACCAGATTATCTTTGTGGATGACTTCACTCAAATAATTACATATCCTGACAAAAGAAGTAAAAAGACGCTAGCCTTGAAAACATCAAGAGGAATAAAAATGGTCAACGAGTATGAGGAGAAATGGAAGATATATATTAGCCAGGAGAAAAGTAAGTATAGCTTAGTTTTCCAGACCACTGAGCTGATTAACAGCTCTCTAGGGCTATAGCGAAGGATTACACTTATTTTAATGGCTAAGAACCAAACCAGAGAAATGAATTTAGATGAAATAAATTCCTCTAACTCTTAGCCCTGTCTATAGCGACAATCAAACCAGTAGATGTAACTGTGGATGATAAACAGATCCCATTCAAAAGCAGTGTCAAGGTACTAGGAGTCACATTCTCCAAGACGGGCCTAAAAGAGCACATGTTGAATTACCTAAAAACAGCAGAGGCCACTTCCAAAAGGATCAGGAGATTCAGGGCTGTTTCCACAAAAACTTATCTGATGCTATACAAAACATTGAGCACCCCACAGCAATCCTAGCCCCAGCATGTAGGACCACAGTGATGAAGATGCAAGTCCTGCAGAACAAAAACATCAGAAGAGCGTACAAGGAAGCCCCTCCTTACTACAACACTATGAAGGAACTACATGAAAGGGCAAGCATAGAAAACATCAATTATAGAATCCACAGGCTGGCAAATAAGATGTGGGACAGGCTGTCAGCATTAGATGTAAACACTGTAGACAGGGCAGAGAAACTGCCAATGAGGGAAGGAGAGACTTAAGGAATTGGCCAAGAATGGCTCCTAAGATAAAAGGGCCTCAGCCAGAACCAATCTACAGGAGTTAGAATACAATGAATTGTGAGCTCAAATAGTTATCTAGATTAAAAAGATAAAATGATAATCAATGTACGACACCAACCAACTGACAGTCATTCTTAACCACCAGCACCATTTCATATCACTTCCCACTATCATAAAAAAAAAAAAAATCATCACTCATAATCATATATCGTGACCCTACCTCCTCTTGTCCCTCATTGCTCTTCATCGCCAACATCAACTGACGAAGCAAGGGTGTCTGCCCCGCTCCATTTCCCTCCTAACTTCCTTCACTTTCCTCCATAGTCACCTCTAACCTGTCCCCTCAACCCCGTCTTCTCCCTCAAATACAACCTCAATCTTTCCTCTCCTCAGCCCGTTCGTTTGTTCGTTCGCCACTCATATCACCAGTCTACTGCGATCCACTGCCGTGGTTATACTCGGATGAATCCGGGAGAAACGTTGGCCACTTCAAGATTTCAACTCGCAACCTATTTCGATTATACAGTACAGTACTTATCATTAAGTGTATTTAACCCTACGGTCTTTGCCCACCATATTTGACGTACCTCTTTCATGCCAATGATTTATTAAATGGAACATAAAATTCTGGACTGCATTTTACAACTAGATGAATCATATTGATCATGTTAATCCTATTTGTTATCAGATAATTCTGCTTGTAAGGAAAAAATAAAGCCTATTTTTTTGAAATGTAATCAATGCATTTTTAAAAAATTTAAAAATTTTTTTCAGTTCTACTTCATTCCTAAATGGAGAATGATGATTATTATTTTTATTATCATTTATTATTACATGATTTCCTTTAATCTGCCATATTTAAAAGCATTTTTAATTCTATATATAAAATTAAAAAAAAAATTATGTTCCATTTGAGGAACATTGGACGATGTACTGGTTTTTTGTGCTTTGAAGTTTTGCTAAAGGAACGGCTTTCATTCCATGTTTTCAGAAAATTGATCAGTGGCATGTTTAGACACTTTCTTGGCTTTATTATGCTTATAGAACTGTATTGTTGACATCGCCATCTGCTGCAGAGGGAAAAAAACGTCTTCAAATACACACGGATGATAATGACATTGATTGACAACTTCAATAGGCCTACTATACACTGAAGTATTGTACTGTTCTTGAAAATTAACTTTTGCTTTTAGAGGGAATTGGATATATATATATATATATATATTTAAACTATATATATATAATATATATATATTATTTCTCATATAATTGATTGTCATTTGTCACATATCGTCCAATAACAGCTTATTTATAGTCAGCATTTTTTGGATATTATATCTTTTCATTTATTCAATCCAAAAATACTAAAAATCAATATTTTCTTCTTTGCAGATAATGGAGCCCCAGAAAAAAATTTTTATGGACATTGGAAAACCAAAATAAAAACAGATGATAAAAAGCTAGAAATGCAAATGAATCCTCTGATAAAAAGTGAAATAATTGATTCTAAACAAGACAGTGATATTGAGGATATTTACTGATTGAAGAACATGAACTGGCGGGCCAACGTATTAAGAGAAATTGAAGTGTCAATAATTAGGCTGATAATGAGAAATTAGGATCAGTAGCAAAGTTTAATAAAGAAATGGAAAAAGAACTGTGTATTTGATAAAACTCTTCCAAAATATTCTTTTACAGATGATTTCTGGAAACTGGATGATGCATCACTTATGAATTTTTGAGGCAGGATGTTTACAGATGAGATCTATGGATGTTACAGAACAAACTAAGTCTATGGAAATGATCATAATAACTAATTTTGACATTTTCAAAAGAAGTTAAAACTTCATGGGTAAATTGTTACTGTCAGGCTACCATACCTTACCTGAACAAACAGCATTATTGGTCGACACAGCCAGACTTAGAGAACCTTTGGTGTCAATCCAAATGAGTAAAAACATTTTTGTGAAATAAAAAATTCATACATTTTGCAGACAACCAGCATCTTGAGCAAGGGAATAAGATAGCAAGATATCACCAATCTATGACATTTTAATGATAGATTTGTTCAGTTTTTATTTCACCAATTTTAGTGTGGATGATCACCTATTATGGGCCATAGTGCCAAGAATGTTTATAAGAGGGAAACCTATTCGGTTTTCAAGATCAACCTCTGTGGGAATGATTTATACCAAAGCATCGGATAAAGAGGGAAAGATTCAGCCACTTGTGTATATTTTATAAAATGGGTGACCTAATTTTTCACTCAAATGTATTTAGAAACACTAAGTTCGATAGTTTTGATATTTATACCAGTTATGATTTATTGGTACAGTTGGCAGAAACTGATGCCAGGAACACTAAGAGAAAATCACAGACAAGGATTCTAAAACAAAGCTCGTGACGTAAAAGCCTGACGAAGATGGAGAGGGGCTCATTCCATCATCGCTGTGATGGTGAATGGATATGTTAAATGGAAAGAAGTTTAGTGGGCTTCAAGCAACAAAGTCGATAATGGCCACAGGATATGGTAAAAGGTGGTCCCCGTGGTTGCAAGACTGCATTTGTCCATTCATACAACTTTGAATTGGTGGTGTGGATCTGTGGCAAGATTTACATCTATCGCCCAATGAATAGGAAAAAATTTCTATGGTGGGTATTCTTGATTGCACTAAATGTTGCTATAATTGCTGTTAGACAACACGTCATTTTGAGGATAAGTACTTGAAATCGGACATTATCCATGAGAGCGTGAAGGACCAGTCATTACCCAGGTGTCCCTCTGGTGCTAGCGACGATGAAAATGATGGGATGATGACCTCAACATCCCAGAGTGACGACGATGACGAAACATTTTGAAAAATTAATTATGTATAGTGTTAATGTTTTATTTGTACATGCTAAAACATATCTATTAAAACACAGTGATTATAACAATATGTTCCTCATTCAAACTGATTTCAATATATTTTCCTAACATAAATATCAATATAAATCGTGTTACATTTTTTGATTGATATTATAATATAGGTAAATAATATTGAGCTTGCCCTCAAAATCTTGACTAGGGACTACCAGTAACTCTTTTATTTGCTCTAATATCAAGCGCTGTTTAGGGTGTTATTTGATTATAAATTAAAAACCAAGAAAAATAACAATGCTGGTTACATTAACTGAAAGGTTTAAAACAATGGCGTTGACTTTACAACTCTAACAATTGAGGAAATAAGTGCATCATTGCTTTTCATTTAAATTCTAAGTCTAGTCAGTGGATAAAGGTTGACATGATGCAAACAGAAGGCTAATTGTCAAAACCTGAGATGAAACAAAATGGATTGTCTTTTGCCAGTTACAGCCCTGAATAGATGTAGATCTAACAAATGAGCTATAGACTGGTTCATTATGTGGATGAACTACTTGCACTGAATTATTTGTAATTAGTAGAAACAATACGAATATCAAGAAAATGGAAGAAATTAAATGCTAACAAATCTAAAACTGCTGTGCGCACGATGCAATGAAACCTCCACAAAATAATAATAATAATAATAATAATAATACGAAAATAATAATAATAATAATAATAATAATAATAATAATAATAAAATTATTGAGAATGATAATAAAATAAAAAGGGAGCGATGACATGATGACCTGCTCGCCATCATTGATATCACTGAAGCTTGAACTCATGTGAAAATTAATCAACAAGAGGGAATTGGATCGAGTCGATATACAATTTTAAACTCGCGTGTTAAAGCCATATATTTCTTGCAAGTTCTCGTGTGTGATCTCGCCAAAACAGTAAGTCAGAAGAGAATTAGTATCGTATACATCCAACTTCAGAGACAATTCACTTGAGATACAAGTAGCCTCAGAAAAAAAAAAAATATTCATATTTAAACCAAAATAGAAAACAGATGATAAAAAAGCTAGGAAATGCAAATGAATAAAAGAAATAATTGTTCAAACAAGCGCCATGAAGTAATATTCCAGACTCTCAACGTATTAAGAGAATTGCCGTCAATAATTAGGCGAGAAGATTGCATCGCAGTTTAGTAAAGAACGTTTTCCCCAAAGTGGTAAACTTCTCTTCAAAGAAGTAATACTGATGCTCTGGAACGTCGTAGTTAACGTCATTATTTTGAGTGCGGAAACCAGTGGATTTATGGATGTTTTTGATGGCAGTTTCTGGAAATGGGAAAAACACGGTGTTTTCTGGTAAGTTAAAAGTCATGTAACTATTGAACTTATGACCACTTAACAATCTTGCAAAAAGTTAGGTAGGGTTATAAAATAAAAATATTCTCAATTGTTCACAAAAAAGTTTATATTGATGGCTTTGATCAAAAGGTTTTAAAGACAAGAAGTAACACTGTTTAACTGCCACATTTTAGCAGTGACTCACCTACAAGCAGATAATCAGAGTTTTACAATATACTGTCATGTCAATGTATTTAAAACCTAGCACACATTATTAGGATTTATTAAGACAGATATATTTATTCATATTTATTAGGGACAATTTATTTACCCAATATC
Source organism: Macrobrachium rosenbergii (assembly GCF_040412425.1). Taxonomy (NCBI): domain Eukaryota; kingdom Metazoa; phylum Arthropoda; class Malacostraca; order Decapoda; family Palaemonidae; genus Macrobrachium; species Macrobrachium rosenbergii. Next base: position 39,705,221 of record NC_089781.1, read on the forward strand.
TGCGAAATACAGAAATCTAGCGATTCAGGGGCGAGCAATCCATCCATCTGTCCATCCATCTATCAGAATTCCCGACATCTCAAAATGTATATCTCTGTCTTGTATGTAGTAGTTTTTGACCGGTTAGATTTTCAAGTATTTGGGTGTTGAAAAGGAATTCCCATACACCACTTAGGTCTTGATAGTCTTCCAGTACACTGGTAGGTAATCACAACAATGGTAAAAGCATTCTCCCTCCTTAAATTTATGTAAACAAAACCAGTTCTTGCACCTTTTAGAGGTAAATGCATTTCCTTTTGGTTCGATTTCCTCTTCGCCATTAATTTAGCTGCAGATAGGTAGTTTTTAAATATCCCAATTTTTCGCCGGACTTAGCAGTTCATTTCTTAGGGTATCATTATTCTGGGATCAAAGGGATTTTATTGGATAAATAAGAATCCATGTCCAAATATTAAAGGAAATTTATACCTAATATGCAATATTTGAATTACACTAAAGCCAAATTCTGTCTGTCTGTCTGTCTGTCTGTCTGTCTGTCTCTCTCTCTCTCTCTCTCTCTCTCTCTCTCTCTCTCTCTCTCTCAATACACTGCATGTCTTTAGATTTTAGTTCTCAATCGCTGCTTTTGAAGAAGCAGTTCTCTGAGCTACGTTTATCTGCAAGGACAGCAGACGCGAGTTTTACTTACCACTATTAAGTTGTTTCACTGGAAACGCGGTGGTGATATGAAGTTTATTGCTATGTTATTTAATCTGGCGGTTTTTACTTTATTCTTTTCTAGTGTTCATAAGTGCTTTGAGAGGATGGACAATGCTCATGAATAAAACTTATCTTTATTTGTATATAATTAAAGTTAATCTGCTTACATCGAATGATTGGTGCCCTCGTAACTCAATATCCTAAGAAGTGATAGAAATTTTGTATAATGGTGACGATGAACAAGAATGAATAACAATTCTTTTCCTTATTGAATGCTCTGCTGGGTTTAATTTCCTTTCCCCAACTGCCATCTGAGTTCACGCAATGCAGTAAAACCTGCTCGCCTCTGGCCTCTGCCTTCGGCATTAACGTAAAGGCATGCAATGCGAAACTGAAGATTTGTTTCACAATATTGGGAGCATGGAAATGGACCTTTTGATTTTTCGTGAAATATCTCTGATGGAGCTATGTCCACAGTAGGTTTAGTTCTGTTAGTTCTTTATTCTCAATGAGTCTTTGTTTTCTGAACAAAGAAGCTTTGTAAAACTGACAAAGTCAAGGAACCAAGTTCAAGAATTCGACGAGGAAAGTAGGACAGAACTCTTAACTTCGGTGCTTAGTTGAAATCTTCACATTACCCGAGAGCTAAATAAATAAATAAATATAGTATAAGTCTTGATTTATCGACTACTTTTCCTTATATGATGACTTTTCCTGTCAGAATTTCTGTTCTTGTAAGCGAAGTAGAATAGAAGAGACACACTGGAAATTGGTCTATTTTAAAAAGTTACCGTATTAGATAATGGCTCTTAGATATAGTATACAGGTGTTGAAACTTCAGGAATTTTCGACTCAGTATTTTAAAAACATTTTGTCCTTCTTCTAAGGACTATATATATATTTTTATATATATATGACGTCTTCCTCGTCTTTTAATTTCGTCACGCTTCTTATACTTTATCTCATTTTTCCATTTCGAGAAAATGCAATTTAGCCTAAGGTTTATGACAAGTAGCAAACGAGAGTAGTGAAGAGGTAAGAAACTTCCTATTTATTCTGATTCATTGATACATAAACATCAAAAAGCAATTATCATGTATTTATAATTTTTTTTTTTATATATCTAAATGTTTTCATACCTTCGTTTTATGTAAGCATCTATTAATAATTCTTTTTCCTAGCTTCAATGACACAGTAATCCCTTTCAGTCTACTTTCTCTCTCTCTCTCTCTCTCTCTCTCTCTCTCTCTCTCTCTCTCTCTCTGTTTCCCCTGCCCCCTTTCCCATTTTCTTTTTGAATTATATCATTAATTTGTTCATATAGTCACAACGTCAGAATACCAAAAACTACCTAGAAATTGACCTGAAACGGTAGACATATGACTCATTAAAATAAAAAAAAAAACGAAACAAGTATCTGAGTACATACAAATACCAATATGCAAGAGAAAATTCTCGACATAAATCTATTTTTCTGGACTTTGCAGTCAGAATTAGTTGCCAGCGGAAACTTTCGTTTTCGATGAGAACCCAACAATAAGAAAACCCCCATGAACGCACCCTGGTACTGAACGTTGAGAGGGAATGTTAGTGAATATTATTCGTGATCATCTTTTTTTAAGGTTTAGCTGACCTTATGCCGGCACGGTTCTTGGTCCAAGAACAGGCCGAATATGAAGATAATTATGTAAAATGATAAATTTTGGTCATTAAAGATATGGAAAGTTTAGCAATCAGATGAAGCTCTTTAAATCATAAGGTGCCGATTAGTAGGAGTGAAAGAAAATATAGCAGTGAGGTCTAACAAGTCGGAGATAGCCAGTGAGGAAAGAGAAACACAAATCGCAGAAGGGAAAGTCGGAAGTCCAGGTGAAGGTATATGGAGTTACAGCCCCGCGTTACATCTACTCATGCTGTTTTTATTGCTTTTTCTTTAATCGTAGTCAAAATAATCGATCTTTAAGTGCAGGAGATCGAAGGAGGACAACTGAAAGTAGTAGCAAGAGAAAAAGTGGGGTTGCTGCCTCAATTGAAAAGAAGACGCGTTGTTGTGTAAGTACCTAAAGGAGAACTGCAAGTTTAATGTTTATTTATTGGCTCTTGGCTTAGTTTAGACCTGGAAGGAGGACTGCAGAGTGTGAGTGATTAATTGTGCTTTTTGTGTTTTTTTATTATCCATGCGAAAAAGAGAAAAAGGAGAAATAGCTAGAGGAATATATATATATATATATATATATATATATATATATATATATATATATATATATATATATATATATATATATATATATATATATATATTTTTTTTAAGCTGAAGTGGAAGTCATAGGATAGCAGACTTTTCCGGTGTGTGAAGATAAAGACCAGGTAGGGGATATAAAAAAAATTTTTAGTTGGAAAGAAAGATTGGTCCCTCGTCCAAACAGATACCAGCTAGGTAACTGCGCTGGGTTTGGAGGAAGGTGGCAGGATGATTCATACAGAGGCTTGAAAGTATAGGAGTTTTGTCCTTAACGAATCCTTTCTGCATCATTCTTATGATTCTGCTACTGATTAGACTGTCTCCTCTTTTCCCTCTTATACAGCTGACTACTTTGAAAAACAGACGGTCGAGTTCTCTTGAAATGACTTGCACTTCTATGATTTTCTTGAGGAAAGTGGACATTAGAAAATGTGACAGGGAATGAGAGGTGGAGGAAAGGAATATAGGTTTGAGAAAAGATAGTGAGGTGGACGAGTTCTTGTTGCCAGTGGAGCTGGTGATGTTGGTTCTTCTGTTTATTCTTTCTGGAGAGATTCTGTTTGTGTCCCTATTTCTTTAGTTTGTAGCTCAGATTTCTGTTTTATAAGTGGGACTGCTACCAGTGCTGGTCTTTGGACAGATATTTGGGCTGACGGTATAATTCTGAGAGTATTATAAACCAAAATGAGTGAATCCCACAGCAATGTATTGCATGTAAGTTCATGTTAACTAATGCATATTAGTCAAGTTTGTGGCCAACAATGAACTGGATTTTTAATATGAAAAACGTAAAACTTTTTGTTGTTTAGAACACGGAAAATTTTTCATCCAAACTGGCACATTTTATATTCGAAACATGTTGGCGAGATTTTTAATGCTGTGATTGCTGGTTGTCCTTGCACTTGAGAGTATCCTTTCACCTAATTAATCCAGCCAAGCCTGGCTCTACTTCCTTGGGGCCATGCATGGTGAGTAACGAGAGTTTGGACCATTTGGGCAGCATTGTCTCTCCCCCTCCTTTTTTTTTTTTTTTTTTATTTATCCAGGCTTAGATGAGTGTCGTGGCGGTGGGCGGCTACAAATTCCACGAATGAGGTATACAGTGCAAAAGTCTTAATGGTGTCCATATTTGTGGTAGCAGTAACACCTTAAAGGCTCAGGGGTAAAGTCTGTGAGTAAGCTAGTCCAAATACTGAGGCATTTTTACTGGGCGTTGCTCCTTTGAAGTTCACTGGCACTGTTTCTGGTGGTCTCTTTGTTTCTTCTTGACAACTTAAGGCGTTTGTAATGTAAGCAAGTTGCAGAATGGGGCCAAGAGACAGAATAAGTGGAAAACCATATATAACTTTTGTAAGCTTTTCTAGGGTGCCCTGGAATAGCTGGAGAGTAGCGGTCAGTTAAAAAAATTTGACAGTCTCTTGTCCTTTGGAGTGATAGTTAATTCTCTATGTATACAAAAGTGCATCTTTTTAAATTACAAAAATTATTTAAATTAAAACATAAAACTTTTCTTTTTTCTTATATTTTAAAGCGCACAAAAGTACATCATGGATATACCTACAAAAATCAACAATTACATTAGGTTCGACATTCATTAATTAGGTTACACTTGTAAAATTTGACCTATTAAAAGTTGCACGGCAGGCGTCAGATAGGGGACAAGTGATAAGTACTTGACTCTCTGACTGTATACTGCTATTATCACATTCACAAGTTCTTGCATAGGTCGGAATTCTGCTCCATCTTGTCTCCACCTTCTGTTTATGAGACATCAGAAGCAGGCGTGTGAATGATACTCGGTAGAAATCTGGAACAAACTTAGTTTCAGAATAAACCATATGGACATCTAGGCAGGGGTTTAACTTAGATATGTACTGTATATATTGAATTTTGTAGCATTTTCAAATCTCAGATTTTGTTCATAATTCTGCTCTAAGATATTTACTAAAAATCTATAATCTGGAGTTTCGTTATCTCTACACAAATCAAAAACGTAATTAAATGACAATTTTTCATCTCTATTTTCCTTCTTGGACATCAAAAAGAACTTGTGTTTTCTTACTAATATATCTTGCCCCTAACACCGAGAAAAACGTTAAATAACTTATTATACTGTTTTTCTATGCCTTTAATGTTATTAGTCGTCCAGGGTTCACAGCTATATAACAAGGATGGCGTAACTGCTGCAGTGAAAACTTGATTTTTATATGTATGGCATCTGGCTGTTAGCCATACGAAAAACTGTAACTTATTTGTGACTGCCTCACTACTAGTATCGTGCAGACCACTGACATCTCCCAGTTTGCAACTATCCGTGAACCATGCTTCAAGGTAAAGATATATCTCAGTGTACCTCACAGTAATATTTTCCACATGCAAGTCTTCTCGATCATCAGCTTCATTATTTATTACCCTTAAAATTTTTTTTGACTCATCGATTACCACAAATTTACATAATACTTTTAACTTTTTCTTGTACATTTCTCTATTTGTAGCTAAGATAACCGCGTCATCCATTAATAAGAGAAAATTTTGTGCTGAAAATCCATCGAAAATAACTGCCTATTGTAAAGTACGCACTAACCCGTCAATATATACAATAAACAATATACAACTTGTTGGAACACCTTATGGAACATCAGTAGTGGCATTGATTACTGCTGATTTTAGAATGTGCTTTGTACACGTATACATTGCCTTAATTGCCATTAACTTTCTCTTTCAACACCCATTTTCCTTTAAAGCATCTATTATTTTGTTCCTGAGTACTCTGTCATACGCTTTACAAAAATCAACAAATAAAACATACAGTTTTACCTTCTTAAAAGTAGCAAAATCGCATAACAAGTGTAATGTTAATATTTGTTCAATACAATTGCTCTTTTTTTGAGCACCTTCTTGACACTTATGTAAGATTTACCACAAACTTAATCGATTTCCGCTGATGACTCCATTATTGATCTCCCTCTATAATTTCCACAAAGCATTATATTCTCTAACTTAAATATTAAAATTGATTTGCTAATACACTATGATACTGGGTGAATACTTTCAAATATCACATTAAACAAGATTAATATAAAACAAAGAAATTAGCAGGAAAGACATTCACTATTCCTGGACAAACACCTACATAACTTTTTTCGTTTATTCCATCCACGTCTTCTTTCAGTTCTCTCAAAGAAAAGGGATCATCAACAACTGGAATATAAGGTAGATTTTCATTATATTCCATACTATCTACTATATCCGGATTCAACAAATCTTAAAAATAATTTTTAAATGTCACAGGGTTGGGCTGGTTACACTCACCTAGCTTGATATCACCTTTCCAATTAATAGACTTCCATATAAACATACCGTTATTTGACTGAAGAATCCTGGCCAACCTAAGCTGATTTCCATCCCATTCACGTCCTGTAGATAAGGGTTCCTTCTTACACCTCGCAGTAGTCTCAGCAATACAATCCAAACTCGAAGTCAAGATCATCTCCAAGTCATTACTATCTTCTACAGCTGGAGGAGGGATGTCTTGTAAACTTCTTTGGAATTTAAATGTACCAGGGTTTGACATTCATAAAAATGTACCTGATGCAGGGCCTCAACATAGAGCAGTGGTTCCCAACCGGTGTGCCGCGGCACCAAGGGGTGCCATGAGATCTTTTGGGGGTGCCGCCAAAATTCCGAGGAAAAAATTGCAAAATTGCACTAATGTCACTCTCTTGGCGGGAGATGGGGAGGGGGGAGGGACTACCGAGATAGCGGAGGGTCCTTCTCCACCCCACCTCATCCCACCCGTCCATCTGGTACAGCTGAATCAGATTGCGAAAAGGGGAAACATATATTGATGCCTGTTTAGCATATGGTTTTACTTCAAACAATGATGAAGATAATCCGCGCCCTGTGTGTTTAGTTTGTGGAGCTTCACTCAGCAATGAGGCCATGGTACCTAGTCAGCTCAAGCGACACCTTAATAGAAGACAACCTTTTGTGTCACAAAAGGACATGGCATATTTTTCTCATTTGTTAGAAGGGCAAAGTAAGAGCGGATAGCAAAGAAAATGAAGCCTCATACAAGTGGTGAAGAAATCATTGGCCCTGCATGCAACATAATTGTAGAAACAATGCTAGGCAAAGAAGCTCAAGAACAGATTTCGAAAGTACCTCTTTCCAATAACACAATCAGCCGTAGGATATCTGAAATGTCAACAGATATTAATGAAGAAGTTGTGAAGCAAATAAAATCAAAAAGAAAATTCCCACTGCAAGTAGATGAGAGTACTGACATAGCTGGAAAATGCCAACTACTTGGGTTTTGCAAATTCATTGACAAGGATATTGTGGAACAGTTTATGTTTTGCAAAGAATTACAGATTACAACCACTGGAGAGGATATCTTTGCATCTGTAAATTCGTATCTCACTGAACATGGTCTTTCATGGAATTATTGTTGTGGCATATGTACTGATGGTGCACAGTAGATGATAGGGAAGTACAAAGGCTTCATCACCAGAGCATTGAAAGAAAATCCATCTATAATTACAACTCACTGCTTCCTACACTGAGAGGCGTTAGTAGCCAAGACATGTGGGGAAGAGTTGACTGCGGTTTTAAACCAGGCTGTCAATGGTTAATTTCATCAAATCCAGGGCACTGGAAAAAAGACTTTTTCAAAAGATGTGCCAAGAAATGGGTGGGGCTCATATTTCACTGATTTTGCATACTGACATAAGGTGGTTATCAAGAGGTCGTATACTGAACCGCGTTCTTGAACTCAAAGAAGAATTAAAAGCCTTTTTCCGAGAGGAGAGACATGATATATTCATAAAGCTGCTTGAAAATCATACTTGGTGTTTGAAGCTGTCATATTTGGCAGACATTTTCATGAAGCTGAATGAACTAAATCTCTCAATGCAGGGGAGACTTGAGGGAATTGTAACATCAGTTAACAAGATGAAAGGTTTCCAGAGAAAGCTGAAATCATGGAAGTCGGCTGTTCAGAAAGACGGTGTCAAACTTCCCTTCTCTTCAACAACCAGGATATAACGGTCTTGGAACTGTAAAAAATCTGATTCTTAATCGCTTGGAACAGCTGAGAGAAGCAGTTGATAATTATTTTCCGTCGCTTTCTACGGAGAAACTCGATTGGATTGTATCACCCTTCAAACTGGCTGACATGGCTGAAGAGCTGGGCTTCACGGCAATAGAACGTGACGAATTTCTTGATATGTCTGCTGATTCAACACTGAAAGTCAAATTTGAGAAGAATGACGTGACACTGGCAGCTTTTGGCATGGAACATTGGGGAATATCCTAATTTGGCTAAGAAAGCTATTTCTCTACTTTTGCCTTGTCCACATCGTATCTGTGCGAGTAGGCTTCTTTCACTAGAGGACGATATGCGGGTGGCATTATCAACGATAAGACCTGATATCAAGAGTTTGTGTTCCAAGCATCAATCACAAGTTTCACACTGAGTACACATGCATGGTTCACTGTGGTCTATTTGTGTGTTTGTCTTGTATCATAAACACTGTAATTACTTGAATATATTGTGCAACTACTGTAAAAGTTGTCACAATTACATATTTGTATCGTAATACTATTTTTTATTATAGCAGGATCAGTTGTAAAGAGTATTTTCATATCATCTAGGATTCTAGGTATAAGGTGTTGTTGCATGCAAACTGTCGAAATAAAAAAAAAAAAAAAAAAAACTACGGAAATTTTAAATATATATTTCCTTATAAGGGTGCCGGGAACTTTTGAAAGGCTTGCCAAGAGTGCCTGAAACCAGAAAAGGTTGGGAACCACTGACATAGAGGAATTGTAAATTGTGATGTTATTAAAGTACTTGGCAAATGACATGCTAAATGTGAACACTGATGATGAAAGCCAAATGTGGTTAACAATGGCTTGGTGGTAGAGTTTTCAACTTGGTTGTATTTACATACCACCTTACCGTTATGTTTATGGTATTTACCGTCATTATTTTATGTTTTACATACATCCGCAAGGGGCTAGTACTTAACACGGCGTCCATTTTACACGCAAATGACTTACGACCGACGCGATCCGAATTCGCACTATTGTACCAGGTGATTTTAACGGAAGAATAAGGATACCCTATATGAAGAAGGTCGAATGTATCAGTATTCTCAAGGGTTAAACTCAGTGACTAATAATCATGGTGGAGCCATTATAATACATACATATATATATATATATATATATATATATATATATATATATATATATATATATATATATATATATATATATATATATATATATATATATATATATATATATATATATTTATCTTCAGTTCAGTTATATTCTATTTCTCAAAAAAAAAAAACTAAATCTATCAGTAACCAAACTGTCTCGAAGCAAGACAAAATTTTTCCATCCATAAGTTATAACTGTAGCAACATTGACAGTTTTACCTCTCTCTTCTTGTTCTTTCTTCTTGAGATTGGAGAATTCCTTTTTTATGCATGGACGCAATTCCTTTTTTATGTACACTTTCGAAAAGGGATCTCTTGTATTCTTGAGATTCTTTGCTACTTCAAAAATGTTATCGCGTAGTTTCTGAACCCTTACCTTCAGCTGAATAGGTCTCTTTGTCCTCTCACTTAGTTGCCCCAAATTACGTATTTCCAATTCTTCTGTGTTAAAGAACTGAATATCCTGCTATTTCTAAAATTTCTTTCACCTGTTCCTGCTCCACTAGTTCAGAGCTGTCTTCTTTCTTTACACCATTTATCACCAGAATACATTTCATTTCCTCTCATTTCCGTCCATGGACTCTGTAAATAGATGTTGATTGTGGATCGTTGTAAATGCATCATCGATCCGTTTTCAAATGAAAGAGATGTGCAAAATGGTCCTCAACAGCGCATCTGACCTGAATTTTTGGCAATGGTGCTATATGAACATGGAAGAGGAGTTGAGGTTGGGAGCGGAGGGAGGGAAGAACTGGTTAAGGGTGGAGGAAAACGAGCGAGATGGTAAAGTTTTTTTGATTGATGGCTTCCTTTTTGGAGGTACTATGAACGTTCAGATGTTTATGAGTTCATGCGGGGGTTCTAGGTTAGCTGGGAAGCTACTCTTCTGTCTCTTTTTGAGCTCACGTGTTCCCTTCCTTCTTCTGCAAAGCATCACATGAAGGTGGCTTCCTTTATCTATACAGCATCCTGCTACAGAAATCACCTTCCTCAAAACACGAAATCTTCACCAGTATACATGTACACAGAAAACAACAATATGGTCTGCAAGTACTTCATCACGAAACTATCAAATTTTTACTTTAGGAATGAAGTTAAATGGTGAACAGCTTTCCAGGGGAGCCTCCCCATACATGCTCATCAGTGGGCATCGTTACCTCATAGCTCAATAACTTCATTTTACCTGGTGGGTTACACCTTTAATTCTCACCTGTAGTTCGTTCGTAAATCCAACTTCACAAGTTCTGTACATTATAGCATGTGCACTTATCTTTAAATGTATTGCAACCCATGAACAGTATCTTGGCTTACCCGAGATGCACAGCTGACCATCTCAACTTTCTGCTACTTAAATACCAGAACGTGACACCATGGAACACCAGATAAGTGCTCACTAAAAGTTTCATTAGCCACTGTTCAAGAGGTTGAAGACTGGTAATGTGCTGAGAGTTAATGGGATTGCAAGAGATATTCTGTAGTAAAGAGGTGGAAGTCTGACTGAATGGCTGACCAGGGTGTGAAAGTTATGGCTGGATAAGGGAAATATTCCAAAGGTACTATAAGAATCACATAATCATAAACTTTCCTAGTGTCATAGGGAAGGTGTATGTTAGGCCTTTGTGGAGAGAATAGAATAGATGTCAGATAGGGAGGAGCAGTGTGGTTTAGACATGGAAGAGAAAAATAGCATTTCTGTTATACCATTGAAACTAAAGGGATAGAGCTGTATTTCTAGGGAGTGCTTATGTTTCAATTAATAGAAATGTAATAACTGGAAAGGAGTTGAGGACTTTTGCCATAGTAAATAATCTTTTGAGTAGTTATATAAAATTGAAGTATTCTTTAGTCTGCAGATGTGACTGGTTAAGGGCAAAGCATAGGTCTGAGACAATGGTGGGTTATATCTTAGAGGGTATCATAAGTGAAGCGATAAGTTATGGAAAGAGAACTGGATTTTGTTGGAAAGTTTCAGGAAAAGTAAATGAGTTTTAAATGGCTTGGGAAATTGCTGATGTTTGCAGATGATACAGCTTTTGGGGGATAGAGAAGAAAACTACAAACTGATGACAGGGTTGGAAAGATTTAGGGTGAAGATAAATTTAAAAGTAAACGTGAACAAGATTAAGGTTCAGAGGATATACGAGTATGGAATCCAAGGAAATGGAGAGATGAATGCTAGCATACATCGTGAAAAATGGAGGTGGTTGACTCTTGTGGGTATTTGCGGATTAAGTACCAAATGACAATAGGAATAAAGAAATGGTGAATCACAGTAGGTGTCTACAAGGAGTAGGGTTCAAAGGGTATTATTGTAGATGAAAAAATGGATTAGGGTATTTTGAGATGGGGAGAGAACAGAGAACAAGAGGCTGGTGACAAGTGCGTATAACTCAGAAACACTGAGAGGAAGGCAGAGAGGAAGACTTATCAAGTGCCAGATAAAAAGAGATCAAGAGTTAGTGAAATATAAGGTGGGTCCTAATATCCAACAAGCGGGAGAGCTCTTATAAGGTAAAGGTGTATGTTGTGATTTATATTTACTAGGTGCAACATATCGGTGATGTGTTTCCTGTGTAGGTGTGTGAAGTGGATAATACTAGGGACCAGTGTTGCCGAAATGCAGAAATGTGGCCTCCGGTGTGGAAGTTTTCATGCACAAGATGATCGGGTGCAGAAGTGGCATCTTCATTTTATGATCCGCTACACCAAGTATGGGAAAATTTTCCACACGCTTTTCAGGGGTTCACTTTGGTCAAGTATTTATTTATTAATATCTTATATCATGTGATTCATTGACCTATATTCTCAGTCATTTGCATATTTATATATATGTTAACATAATTATGATTGAATAACGAGCCATCGAAGAATGGTTGTTTACTCGCCAATTTATGAAGCAGAAGAAGTCAGTCGATCGAGCGATGTCTTAATTGATGCATAGAATGCAGACGATAACAGAGTGACAGCTTTAGGTGTCCATTTAATTAAGGTAATCGAAATTTATTCAGAATTTTTTTAATAATTGTAGAATGTTATTGTGATTAACTTGATAAGGGAAGTTCTTTGTGAAGTGATACTGTAAATGCATTTAATGTTTAGATATATATAACAGTCTCATTGCCAGTCAATGCTGTAGTATGTCAAGGGACTGATGTAATGATAAACATTTAGGTTTTCTGGCTAATATATGTTTATGGCAAATGATCTTTAGAAACTAGAAAAGGAAAGCTTATATTTTTATATATACGTTAGATAGAATGAATATAAAATTTAGGCGAGCGTGGAAGTCGGTTTGGAAATGTGGCAACATTGCTGGGAACGTCTACTGCTTAGGGGGTTCATTCCCAAGCATTAAGATATGAATGATCGTTTTTTTTTTTTTCTCAGAAGCCACGCCCTTTTATAGGCAACGGCGCAATGTTGGAAACATCATAATAATGTGTAATTCTTTTAGTGACAGTACCTCTGCTGAAAACAGGAGAGAAATTTTCACCCCTCATCCTTTATTATCTGAATCAAGTGTGGACGTTCTGTGCAGAGAACTCCCTCATTGGCCGCTTCATACATCTGCTAGAAGACTTTTAAATTGTGTGAAACCCAGACTCCGATTTTCATATTTCGTGGATAGTAACGCATTCTTGCTCTAACTCTTCTATCACATCTTGCAGCATTTTCTCGGTACCATACTCATAATTCATCTTAAAATTTCAGTGATTGATACTTTTTACCTATCTCCAGGTTTCCATTTTCTCCATCTGAAAAAACATACTCAAAACACACACTGGACTATTATTTCACCTCTGCCTATGCTACTCTTTTTATCACATATTTTCATCACTACATTTCTGATAATGATTGGTACCTTCTTGGATTACCTAGAAGGTGTGTTTGGTATGAATTAAACCTGACACTAGCTGTGGAGATCTAAATGATTAGATGAATATCGCTGTGTTTTCATTAAATGTTAGCTAAAATTGGGTTCTATAGAAAGTATCACTTTTGAAAGCTAATATAAAAGCTAATTCATTTATATTTTAGAAATGCATATTTTTTTCATTATTCTCACTGTTGTCGTTGTTCATGCTGTATTGTTGCTTGGGGCAATAGATGTATTATAATTAAGTGCTCTGAGTATTTTTTTGTGTGTGACCTGAAAGGTGCATTTATAATGGCATTTTGTTCCCAGCTGACCACTGTATAATGTCCATCTCAGATAGTTTATATTTTAGCAATTACAGCTATCAAATTTGATTTGCTGCAGCAATTAATTTCTATACCTACATAAAAATACATGTGAAGTTTTAGAAAAAATCGAGAATTCATATAATATAAACTATGTGAACCAAATGTTAAAGCGTTTGCTAACAAAAAATTAAATGAATATAATTGCTTAAGCGCTGAAGTCACTCTTTCAAACTGCTTTGGTAATTTACATTATATTCCCTGAATTAGGCCAGATTGAGAAGCTTTTATTATCGTAAAATCTCTTAGTGAGTTTACTAAATGCGCTACGTATTGTAAATATAATCAGTAAATATTGCAGAAATGTTTATTCATTATGAATTCCAAAGGAATTTTAGGAGATCTTACAAAATTAACATGTCCAATTTGTTTACATTGATCATTTTCCGTTTGGTTTGGAATGATCATGAATATTTATGTTACAAGGAAAAAACACTTTTGGAAAAAAAAAATAGTAGCTGATACTATACGAGTCCCGAGTTCTTCAAGGATGGATATTTCATGCCCATTTTTCATTTCAAGATATTTTGGCGAATTATTATAAAAATAGAATTCTGTAATTGGAGTGTCTGTTTTGAAACCTCATTAAGACTACTTTACTGCTCTATCGTTGTGCTAATGCCCTGAGGAAATTGAAAATAAGCCTGTATAAACGGTTGATTTTCAAGATAAAAATGAAAAAGTAGTCCGTGTACCGCCGTAGTACTTCCGAAGTATGCTTGTCCTAAGGAAAATATTTCTCTTGAATACTACTTATAATCTTATGAAATAATTACTAATCAGCTAGAATACAATATCTATTAGTTTTAGGAAATTCTGGGGTAGGTAACTATCTGCTTTTTTTTTTGCCGAAAAATAAAAGATTAAATAGCTTTCAAATGAATTACGTTCCGTTGTCATTAAGAATTAATGATTTTACTTTTTTATATAAAATCTGATTGTCATTCAGTTCATTATGAGGAAAACAGATGAATTAGAAGGATTACTGCACCACCCATAACAATAGGAATGAACAGATTAATGATCTACGAAATAGGATTGAAAAGAAAAAGAGTTGACATCATTAACTTTCACCGTAGCTGCTGCTTTCATCAACATCGAGAATGTAGTATTTACTTACATAAACTGATATCTAAAAAGCTGATAAAAAAATATATTTTACCTAACACCATTCATATAATTCACTAAATGCCTTGATTGAAAAAACCGGAATTAAGCATATAGACCTATATTAGAAAAATACAAAAATACTACCTTAAAAGCATCTTTCGCCCTACGAAATATGATGGTAAGAAAATTTCCTCTTTGTTAGCACACTCAAAAACTTTAAAGTCGGTAAGTTTAGATCAATTGATTTCCATATGCCACACAGTGAAGGAAAGGGAACAATCATCACAAAATAGCCAGCGTGGACCAGAAAAGACATCTTTTATATCAGCGGTACAGATTAAGTCTAGTATTTATTTACATTCTAAAATTCCATAAAAAAAGTTTCATTCTAATACTTCCATCCTGCAACGAACGATAAAAAGAAGTTTTCAGAAAATGAAATAGATTTCAAATCTTCAAGAACATTCTCATTGCCTAAAATGGCCAATGAAAAGATGATAACACTAATGTTGCTAACCCACAGAAGAGTTTTTTCTCTTGCTTGGCAATCTTACTCCGTTTGTGTGTATGTGTTTTTTTTTTTTTTTTTGCTGATATAAGAACTGAAAGGTGACCTTTGCCGAGATTGGGCCATCCATCCCTAAAAGGCCTCTTCTCCCTACAAGCTGGATTCTTATATCTTCCAAACCTAACTAATTGATAATCATAATGCCCGCCTTTGGTTAAATTGCTGCAAAAATCCAAACAAAAATTAATGTGTTCTGCTAAGAGCAGAAAAAAAAAAAAACTGAAGCACGAAGGTAGAATACACAGGGGAAAATTTGGTATTTGATCCACTTTCTTGCATTATTACAAAATATAAGTTTAGAAATTAAACAACAAAGGTGTTTAAATCTGTCTTTTACCATTTTAGTTTTATGATTAAACGTATGGTGTTTGAGCTAGGGTTAACTTTACACTTTCAAACTTGATATGCTTATGAAGAAAAGAATATGATAAAATAGCTGGTATCATCCTAGAAGCTGCTGAACAGAATTATTTTTTTTTTATTACACACACTATAGTGATTACCAAAACAAGAGATATTACAGATGAATTAATGTTGCAAAGCTGAATTAATTTATACAAAAGTTCTAATGTAACTCTGATTTTTAACCCTTCATGTAGCCTATCACTAACCAAAGCTATGATTATGATTTAAGAACTTTCGCTCCTCTCCTTTATTTAATAAAATTCTTGGGGCTTAACACCAAATTGTATTTTGTTTCTAATGTGCGAACCTTTCCTAAAATGTGACCTTTTAAAATATCTGAAAACTAACAAGTTTTAAACTTAATGGACCGAGACCAGTGTGCAACATCTGTAGTAAAGATAGAAACATTCGTTATCCTGTAAGCTTTATTTAAGATATTGTATTTGAATACTGGTAGTACACCCAAATGAAACTGGCCATATTTATTTAAGTTTTAATTTTAGACTTATTTATGCTTATATTTCATGCTAGTAGACTCACAGTATGATATGTGACACTTCCATGTCACAGGAAGTGTAAAATTAAATAGAAATTAACTCACAGAAAATGTACTACTCAAAAGTATATTCAAACAAGCAAACGATGTAACTTGAAAACGAAAGTTATGCCTACTACACGAAGGTTGATACAGTGTAAAGAAACCCGCACGAAAATTTATTAATAGTGTTAAAAACTACACATATTTATCAAAAAGTGTCTGTGAACTTACCGCTGTAAATATGCCTGGTAAAAAAAACTATCCTGTAGAAAGCTCAGTACTCTGGTCTCTATAGTCGTAAAAAGCTTCCCTTCGAAGTAGGTTCTATTTTCACTTACTACTGAAGGACAGTGTTGACGTACCTTGATCGTCAGCTAATATTATGAGTTCACATAATCAGTCATTAACTACCACCAAATATATCTTATAAAGTGGAAAGCTAGGCCATTATGGAGATATGGGATAATTAGCTGGCCCATTTCCATAACATTTAAATTTTGTTCATGTTTTTTTTTCAGCTTTTAGGGTATTATAAGATGAAACATAAATGTAGAATGTAGGGGAAATATTTATAGTTAATTCATTTTTAAAGTTTTTAAAAATAGCCTCAGAAATTAAGAAATACAACTATATAATAATTTCACGTTCAGTAAATCAAACGTACGATTGTGTGGTAAATGAAGTGACGTATCTAACTCTGACATTCACATTCCATTTAGTTACTGAAGTGTGTAGGATAGCTGTTACCATTCGAAAACTATTAAAGAGGATTGTTTGTAACTAATATATTGTTATCATTATTATTCAGAAGATGAACCCTATTCATATGGAATAAGCCCACAGGGTTTATTGACTTGAAATTCAAGATTCCAAAGAATACGTGTTCATTCGAAAGAAGTAACAGAAGGTAATCTGAAATACAGAAAGAGAAAATCGGTTATTAGAAAAACATATAAATTAACAAGTAAATAAATCAATCAATCAAAATGTAGGTGAAATATTAAAATACAATTTGAACTGTATTAAGGTAGTAATGCATTGCATCTTCACTTGAACTTCTGAAGTTCCAATTGCATGACATCCACTGGAAGGATGTTCCACAGTCCAAGGGTGTGAGGAATAAAGAACCTATGAAACTGAGAAGTTCGACAGAGAGGCACATTTACTGCATAATGTTGCTGCTGTTCAGCGAGTCTGGCTGCTCTCGTCAGGAAAAGGGGATCTGGGATCAATTGTTAATGTGAAAGATCTATGTTAAAATACAACTTACGAAAAAGTGACAAACACGTCGATGGTCCAAGTCATAACTGTTACTATTAGGAAACAGAAACCTACCACCATGAACCAATCTATCCAAAAGAGATAAATCTCTGGGAGAAGCAGATATCCACACAGGAGAACAATATTCTAGTAAAGGAAGTACATAATATATTAGGCCTTACGAACAATACCTAACGTTCTTGCAGCATTTGCTGAAACTTTTATGAGATGTTTCTCAAACGTAATATGTGAGTCAAAAGTTACACCCAGAATAGTTAAAGTTCAGACTCATTCAGTAGAGTTCCATCCACCTGATTGGGAGGATGGGGTGGAAAATTTGTACAAGATGTGCTAATCAACAGTGTTTTCGTTTTACTGGAGTTCAGCCTCATACCCCACCCAATTACACCATTCACTGATCCGGTCCATGTCCCGATTAAGGCTGAGGGCAGCTTAATTTCTCATAAGTCGAGACTTTACTTTATCTGCAAGTGTTACATCATTAGCATACTAAACAATCTTGTTTTCCAACCAAAAACCATATCACTTGTATACACTAAAAATAACAATGGACCAAGAACACTACCCTGTAACACTCTAGACACAATAGTCTTGGTTTGCTAAACATCCCATCAACAGCGACCCGTTGCTGTCTACCTGTAAGGAAATCTTGAAATAATCCTAAAACATCTCCAACCACTCCAAGATTTTAGAGCTTATGAATAAGTGCCTTGTGATTTACTAAATCGAAGGCAACACTAAAATCTATTACACTTTGCACTTAAAACCCTTATCTAGGTTCTGTTGCAAATGGTATATCAAATCTAAAAGAGCATCGCAGTTACCTAACTCCATCGCTTCCTATATGCGTATTGATTACCATCTAACAAACCTTTAGAGCCCACATACTATTATAGTGGCATAAAAATAAGTTTTTCAGCAACTTTTGAGAGCACGGGGAAAATAGAAATTGGTCTGCAGTTACTGCAATCTACAAATATGCCATTCTTTGGAACAGACACTGTATTGCTAAGCTTGTGTTCATCCGCAAAGATACTACGTCGACATAAAAATCTATAAAATCTACTAACATGGGGAGACAGCATTAGAATAAAAAAAAAAAAAAAAAAAAATACCATTGATAAGAAACCATCAGGATCTTCCCCACCCTAGCTGTCAAGATTATACAGAATTTTCTTAACATCCCTAGAGTGAAATGCAAATTTTGTAAGAATGGGTTCAGGATGACACTTATCAGGGAGAGGAACAGCTGATTGCTTGGCTTCAAAAGCTCGGTGAAGTAGTTCAGTCTTTTCCTTGGGGTTAGTAACCAATCTACCATCATCTGTTAGTAGTAGTGGAATGGAAGACGAGCCTGGCCCAAATGTAGATGAGGCCAACTTGGTCCACCACAGATGAGGTTGAGTAATTCCTTCAGGAATTATTGTAATTTCTCTCGGCTGTATGGTAAGTTCTATTCGCAGCACGGCAAGACTCAACAAAACTGGTTTCATTTTTATTTGAACGATTTCGTCTCCATGTGTTGAATTTGGTCTGTTTGTCATGGTAAGCTCATCTACCTTTATCATCAAACCATGACTGGTCATTTGTTCTGAATCTGATGACCTTTCTAGGGTACCTTACTAAAATAACCGTCAGCATTTCATTTAGCTTCTTCTTGGGATCAGAATCTAATATATCATCTGAAATATTAAGTTCCTGACAAGATTCAATAATTGCTATCCCAATTGACTCTACATTTCAGCCAGGCCGTTTTTCCAATGGTGGCATTAGAAATATACTAACTGACAGATATGTTCATCTCAATGGCGCAGGCCTTGGACTTAAGAGAGATAAAGAGTGAGACAACAGTCCCATGGTTTACTTTTCACTGTGCACACGTTTTCAATATAATTCTAATTTCTTTCTTTTTCGTTCTCTGAGATGTGCCACGTCAAAAGGGCGGTCATTACCAAAAACGAAATTGGCCGAAAACTGAATTCAAAATTAGGCAATATTCTGACGTGTAATTTCGTTACCATTAATGGCAATGGTGTCATTTTTGTACAGCGCTCCCCAGTGAGTGCGTTTTATGATGATTTCTTTGTAGAACGAAAAAAGTATTGTAAAATGAGAGATATTTTCATATCATGTTGATATTTGTGTGCCACGAATTCCAAATTTTGAATTTAGAAAATTTTTTTAGTCCTATCTCTGAGTGTGTTTTGAGTTTGTGTAATCATTACCAGCAGGTAAATTAAAAAAGTAACAATGTTAAAAAAGGTGCAATGTGCCAAGGCTAGAGTCTGCTGCAAATCACGTTAATTGGATTGTCATCAGTGATGGAAATGGGGAGGGTGGGGTGAAAGGTACGTGGTGGGAGAGTGGGGTGGGGGCCGGTTTACGTCGGATAATTACTGTTCAGTTTCAAGGTTTTTTAAAGTTTTATATTCGTGACTGGCAATATTTTTTAATGTTTCTGTCACTGAAAAATTAACTTTTTTAGTTTTCTGTAAAAGAAAACTCTTGTCTGTCCGTCCGCACTTTATTCCGTTCGCACTTTTTTCTGTCCATACTTTTTTCTGTCTGCCCTTAGATCTAAAAATTACTGAGGCTAGATGGCTGCAAATTGGTATGTTGATCATCCACCTTCCAATCATCAAACATACCAAATTACAGCCCTCTAGCCTCAGTAATTGTTATTTTATTTAAGGTTAAACTTATCCATAACCGTGCTTCTGGCAACGATATAAGATAGGCCACCAACGGGTCGTGGTTAAAGTTTCATGCTCATACAACATTATACCGAGACCACCGAAAGACAGATCTATTTTCGGTGGTCTTGATTATAAGCTGTAGCGGCAGTACAGAAAACTCGATTGCGCCGAAGAAACTTCGGCGCACTTTTTACTTGTTAGCTATTATTTGTAATTTTTTCGGTTCTCAAAATGAAACGCAAAAGAGATTAAACTTTTTACTATGTAATAATGTGGTTCAATATTCCTGTTGAACACACGGTAAGAAAGATATGACCTAGTTGTAGAATATCACTGTAAAAAAGGAGTTGGTCATGACTAATTATCATTACAGTTAAGAGAGTGATTTCCTCTGATTTTTTTTTTCCATTATCGTATTCTGTCATATGCAAAGTCAGTGTTGGGAACTCATGCAGATTACAACGTTTTGATTCAGAGAATTAAAACTAAAGCCTGCAAATGAACTTGAGGACCTAATTCCTGGAAAAGTTGCTGGGTTAGTGAGAAATACTATAAAGTCTAATGCTCACCAAATGGATATTTGGTCGAGATACTCGACAAAAATAGAGATAAATTATATTTTCAATAGTAGAACGTCATGTGACACGTTGCTTACTGCTCTATCTGGCTGAGGTTCTCCAGTCTTCGTATTTATAAACTGACAAATTCAGTATGAAACTCCTTTATA
This sequence comes from Macrobrachium rosenbergii, assembly GCF_040412425.1. Lineage (NCBI taxonomy): Eukaryota > Metazoa > Arthropoda > Malacostraca > Decapoda > Palaemonidae > Macrobrachium > Macrobrachium rosenbergii. The sequence continues at coordinate 39,725,959 of NC_089781.1, forward strand.
ATGGATGTAATACACTGGTTGGAATAGTGGTAACTTTTTTCATTTTGGACTTGGTGTCATTTTTAATTTAGTGCAGAAACCCTTCCATGGGTTACATTTACAATTAAAGGATGATTTTTGCAACACATGTAGACCTTATCAATTTCCTGTGGCTCTCTTCTTATCGTGGCTGTTTTCTATGTATCTGTCTGTATCTCTCTATAACGGAAATACACAGTACTTCTTCACAGAAAAAACATGCAGTTGAAATTAAAAACTGAATATTTAATAAGGGGATTGGAATTATTTTTGCATTGCCTTCGAATTAGAATTCAGATTTTTTTGCATGATACCAAAAGTGAAAGAAAAATAATTCGGTCAAATAAAAAAAAAAAAAATTACAAAGTACTCAAAAAAATTCCTTCAATACTTACTGTACAGTATCCGAAAGTTAAAATATTCGACAATCTTTGCAAACACACGACACTTCTATGAAGTATAAACACTTATTCTTTTGAAGTCTGATTCTTCAACCTCATTGCTACATGACCCAATGTCATTTAATATTGTATAAACCCCCTGAGTGCGAAAACAAAGGCAACAATAATTGTTAATGGTTTTTATTGTTGAATATCGGAAAATACAATAATGAATGCAGGTAAAATTTAATGATAATTAATAATGGTGACCTGAGAATAATAAAAAAAAATTATAACACTCAGAGAGTAAGTGGGAGTAAAAAAAAATAATAGATACTAATAATAAAAGTAAGGAAGCAGGACTAATGCTAATAGTAATAAACAATTATGGCAGCAGGTGTCAAAACAACACTAGACACCATACAGCTTAATAATAATTAAATATTTAGGAAAATAGTAATAAACACCAATAACCATGATTACGCACAAGCAAATAGTAATTGATAATTTGTGTAAAAAGAACTCTCCAGTCGCTCAATTCAAGGGATTATAATATTCCACATAGCCTCCCATGCTATTACCATCCAGGAAATAGCATCTTGAACACTGCATTTTTATCAGCTAATCTCAGGCCCGAACACGTTCAGAAAACAAACACCGGGAAAGCATAATCTTTTCGGCAGCTGGAGAGAGACTGGCAATAACACCCAAAATGAAGATTTTTAATTCATTTTGTGTGTGTGTGTGTGTGTGCTTTTATAGTTCATTCGTGCTGTCTCCATTGGGGGTTAGGTGAAGGGATGAAAACTGTTGCCCATCATACCTAGAACTTCTTGTTTATAGAAATCTATCTCTTTGGAGGTAAAATCTCTCTCTCTCGCTCTCTCTCTCTCTCTCTAGTTCTCTCTCTCTCTCACACACGCACACACACACACACACACACACATATACATATTTTATTATATATATATATATATATATATATATATATATATATATATATATATATATATATATGTATATATATACATATATGTATATATACATATATACATATATATATATATATATATATATATATATATATATATATATATATATATATATATATATATATATATATATATATATATATATATATATATATATATATATATATATATATATATATATATATATCAAGAACTGAGTCAGTGAAACAGACTGGTATATAAAATCATCTTTATTTGTGCCGACGTTTCAAGACAACTAGTCTCATTTTCAGGGCTGCAATAAAAGAATAAATATTGTGAATACATATAAATTATACAAAAATCTCTTTAAAAACATTTGTACATAAGGATAGTTTAAGTGTTGCTGGAGGTACCAACCTATATAGAAGGGAGAAGGAGGGCGACTGGAATGTGGGCAAGTGAAAAGCAAGGAAGACGGTTACGACAGGTAGAGAGGGGTGGAGGAGTTTTGGACATTCAACAATGATACTGTCTGTTTGATAATTAGCGATTCCAGAATACAGTGCTAGTTCGGAAGAGGCCCTTATAATGATTTTTAATTGATCATATTCAATGTTATTACCACATTTTTTGGCATGCTCTCTGATATTTGAAAATTCGGATTACTCAGTTTATTGGCCGTTCGATAGCTCACACCTTTGTGAGGATCGGCGCGAACCTTGAGAAGTCTTTGGGTGCAACCCATGTAAATTCCTCGAGAACACCGAGGACAATCGTATTTATATATCACCCCAGACGTCATAACGGTCTTTAGTACTGAATTAAGAACCAATTATCAGAGGATTCTTTGGAATTAGATTAATTTTTACGGCTCCATAATGTCTAGAAATAATTTGAGAAAGTTTTTGGCTAAAAGTTTTATCATGTAAAAATGGAACACAGGCATAGATTTGAAGTTTGGGAACTGTTGGAATTTTGTACTTTTGCATGAAATTCTTTAATATTTTCCGCACATATTGAAAAAATAAGTTTGATGGAAAACAATTGTTGGTAAACAGCTAGTGAAAAATTGTATTTCCTTATTAAAAACATGCCAGTTCGAGGATGAATGGGAGGCTCTGTATAAAAGAGTAGACAAGGCATTAAAAAAAAACACTATAGAAGTTGGATCCTAAGCCAGTAAAAGTAGGTTTCCTCCAAATACTCGTGTTAAAACAATCTGATTCTCGTGAGACTGAAACATCTAAAAAGGATAGCTTATTATCCTCTTCACCTTCAATACTGAATTTTATATTCGGATGTCTACTGTTAGCGAAATCGAGGAAAGTTGCAGCATCAAACCGAGATCTGAACAGCGTAAAAGTATCATCTACAAATCTTTTGTAGAGTAAAAGGTAAATACTGAGAGGGCAGCTGTCCAGCAACTGCTCCTCCAAGTGACACATAAAAATATTTGCGAACGTTGGACCCAGAGGGGAACCCATCGCCACCCCATCAATTTGTTTAAAAGCAGTGTTATCAAAAATGAAGGCAGTGTCTAGCACAGCTAGTTCAAGAAATCTAAAATCATCCGAGTTAAAATTATGGAATAAGGAATTAGGATCCGGAAATAACTTACGCATAACCACGTCAATGGTCTCTTCAATCAAGAACATTTGTGAATAGAGACTCGACATCTAGGCTGGCCATAACTAGGTCTGAGTCTTGAGGGAGAATGGCATTCTTGAACATGTAGGAGTTCGTCAACGTATATTCATTTCAGGTGAGAGGTTCTAGAAGAGGAACCTGAAATTTTGCCATTTTATAATTTGGGGTGTCGTAGGTTGTCAGAATAGGCCTCATAGGAACATCTTTCTTGTGTGTTTTAGGGAAACAATATAAGACACCGAAGGAACTACCTGTGCTAAAAAGAGACCGATATACCTCTTATTTCTGAAGAGGTATATCGGTCTCTTTTTAGCACAGGTGGTTCTTTCGGTGTCTTATATTGTCTCCCTGTGTCAAGGATTAACAGCAAAATCATGTCTACAAAAATACAGTTTATTCAAGAGTCTAATATGAAAAATGGTTCGGAATGAAATAAAAATGTAACGGGAAAAGGACAAACCTATATCCCAGAAATGGCAACCCAAAAATAAGTCCAACAAATATACTACATATTGCTATCAACTTAACTAATTAAGTCTCTGCATCGTAAGAGTCAAAATTGTCTAACATGACAGAAGTCACGGTGTGTCGAGTTCCCTTTCATTTATTTGACCTGTAATCAATACATCTGAGGAAATAGAGGGAAAAACAGAACTTTTAAAAATAGGCACAGAGAAGAACAGATGTTGGATCTCACCCGCGTTACTGACCCAAAACCACTCATAAAAATACGTGGCAATAAAATTTCAAGAAATGTAATAAAAACCAAATGGCATAAAAATCAAAATGGGAATAAAAAAAAAAAAAATATTCAAAACAAGGATTACATGTGGAAGGAACAGTGCAGGTTAAACATAAAAAATGATGAAGCCCATTCGGGCTTTGAAAATCAGACTCTCAGCTTACCTCACTAGCAGTTCGTAAGCACTTCCACCGGAGTGGGTCTTTCCCTAAAAAATCACCAGACCCGAATGAAAAACCTGTACCCAAAACGTGAAATCTACACTTCCTATGTTCTGCCCATCAAAGCGAACTCACGAACGAACTCTCAACCGGATCCCAACGACTTCCGGCCGCCGGAACATTCCGACATACTTATAGCCAGCGCGTCGTTCAAGGAGCCATGCCCTTTGTCTCCATGGGAAGGGAAGCTGACCACAGACTTCCTCAGCACAGACTCGCAAACACGTAGGCACTGGTTCACGTTTTCACTCCCCCAAAATATCTCGGGCTAACCAGAAATGGTTACCTAACAAAAAAAAAAAAAAAAAAAAAAAAAAAAAAATATATATATATATATATATATATATATATATAATTCATTATTATTAATGTTTTTCATACACACACACACACACACATATAACACATTATTCTTAATGTTTTTCATATATATATATATATATATATATATATATATATATATATATATATATATATATATATATATATATATATATATATATATATATATATATATAATGGAAAAACAGCCATATTTCGACCAATAAACATCGGTCTTCGTCTCCATGAGGAATCAGTGTTGATACAGAGGTAATATTTGTTACGTATTAAACGAAGAAGCAGTTTGGATTTAACTAGCCTTGATTTATGGACTGTAATGCACAAGCTAAGTTTATATTTATGAAAGCAGTCCATCTAGAATTGCCTTGTCCTACACGAGGGTTTGTTCTTCCTTTTCTCTTGATGGAAGACTGAAGAGAGGGTGAAGTCCTGATCTAGGATTTGTTAAGCACTGGCTATTTGTCGGCTGTTCTCGCTATATTATCTTTTTAATGAGCGGATCCAGTCGAGTTTTGTTCAAGATTTTTGTCTTCCAGTAACCTTTAATAAATTTATGTCACTTGTTTAGTTTGTGAAGGCTGATTCCAGAATCTTCTCCTGTATGGACAACCACTTTTAGATAGTAAACACGACTTACCTCAACTGATCCAATGCCCAAAATCTTGCAGGTGAATGAAAATCCCAAAGCTCTCTGTGCTATAACTTTTGTATTCTGCAGCCTTGTGCTATAATGAATGTCCAATTTTTCCCACGTAAACTTGATCATTCTGTCCGTATGGTATACACTTTCTAAACTCCGAATTCAGCTTCCAACTTCTTTTCATTAACATAATGAGAGCTCTGCCTTCGGGTCTTAGGTATGGTAAAAAAAAATTGTTTTAGAGATGTTCTTCGTGACAGCCTTGATGCCCTTAATGTGCAGCAGTTTTAGTTTGTAGGTGAAAGACCTTTAGGTGTTCTCCACATGCTCCCGATAATATATTTTTCTGGCTTCCTTAATAGTTTTTTCGATAGCACATATAGGGGAGAATAGCTGTGTAAAGCATTTGCAGATTAGATCCAATTCTTCCTTTAAGTAATATTGAGAACAGAATCTTAGCATTCTACGAAAAGTATTATAAACTCCCGGGGTCTCTACAGAAAGGTCGTATGTGAATGAATATGAAAAATGGAAAACGTTGGTTCGCTTTACACGGTGAAATTTTACTTTGATGAGTCCCTTGTTGTCATCACAATATCTAAAACGACGCTTTCTCCTTTTTTTTTATTTGGGGGTGGGTGGTTAAAATTTATACCAGGTACTAGGGAACTAAGGTTAGTATAAAAAAACCGTTAAAATCTGCTCAGCTGCCATCCCAAAACGTGAAATTATTGTCGATGTATTTCAACCACATGATGTTTTTGGGACTGAATGAAAAGCAACTAAGAGCTGATGCAATGTATAGAAAATTAGGATCTTCGATTTACCCCCGTCTTTGGAAAGATATTCAATCCCTAAATCCCAAAGTTAAGTATATCTTAGTTTGACCAGACCACTGAGCTGATTAACAGCTCTCCTAAACTAAAAAAACTATCACAGAGGTCATCGCAGAATGTGGGGCGATCACTTCAGAACTATCTTGAATTGCATAAACGATCAAGACTCCCGAAGGGATATAAATAACCTCCTTACTGATAATGTTCAGTTTCATTTCGCCGATCGTATTACACCAGATAACATCAGCAATGCCATAAACAACCTACCTAATAATAAATCGCCCGGCAGCGATGGTCTACCTGCTGAGGCTTTAAAATTCTGCCATTCGATAATTTACATTTTGCTAGCTGCTCTATTCAATGCGTGCATAATTCACTTAATACCATTGATAAAAAAAAAGAAAAACTAAAGGATGCAGCTGACCCTGGCAATTATCGCCCGATTGCAATTAATACAATTGAGTCGAAGATACTTGAGTCCGTTCTTCTAGTGAGATTTCTCCCCTTTCTACACACTACTGACAACCATTTCAGCTTTGAACCAAACCGCTCAACCGACACCTGCATCTACATCCTGAAAGAATTGCTGAACTATTACCTATCATCAGCCTCTCCTGTTTTCCTGTGTTTTGTAGATGTGAGAAAAGCATTTGACAGAGTAAACTACCTGAAGCTCTTCCAGAAGCTGCACAAACGAGGCACACTTCTATATCTAACTGACATATTATGTTGTTGGTTCTCCACACCGCAATTCTGTGTCAAATGGGGTAACGTATTGTCGTACACCTTCGGCTCTCTAAACGGGCTCCGGCAAGGGGACATTCTCTCTCCATACCTGTTTAACACGTACACAGACGCCCTGAATGCCAAACTGAAGTCACTCCCAGTCGGATGCACTATCAACGAAACAACAAACAACCTCTGTTACGCCGACTGATTTCCCCATCAGTGCAAGGTCTCCAGCGACTCGTCGACACCTGCCGCCTATACAACGAAACCAAGACCCAGTGTAGGTCGCTGCTCCCGAGATCGCTGAAGCACATTCCAAAACCACAAATTTTCCTCAGAAATCATCGTCTGGAATTCGTGCATGTATTTCCGTATTTGGGCCACATTATCACGGACGCCCTAGAAGATACGGCAGACTTAGAACAGAGGCGTCGTAAACTATGTGCAACTGGCAACATGATTGCAAGGAGATTTGCCTTCTGTCACCGAGACATGAAACTGCTGCTCTTCCGCTCGTACTGCTACAGTATATATGGGTGTTCCTCTTGGAAGTATTATACCCGAGAGACCATGAGACGTATCACTGTTGTTCACAACGACATTCACAAACACTCCTTGCTATCGCCCTGCCACGCAGATGTTCATAGATAACAGCCTGGATAATTTGAAAATCATTGTGAGGCGAACAATGTCTAGTCTGATCACCCGACTGAGAAACAGCAGCATTTCGCTCATACAAAACATCCTAAGCAGTGAGGCAAGAAGATCTAAATTTTGGGAAAGATGGGATAATGAGGCGTCTGTTCCTTAAATGACTTATTCTCTATTTTCGCATTTATGAAGTGTCATCTCCAGAATCTGTTATTATTATTATTATTATTATTATTATTATTATTATTATTATTATTATTATTATTATTATTATTATTATTATATTTCCACGTTTCTTGTTATTATTGGTATTTTTACTTTTTTTATTATTACTGTGATTAATATCATTGTACAGTTTTGCAATTTTCAGTTTTCTTATTTAGCCTTCTGGTCCCCAGCTGGAAATTAATCGTCTGCAATCTGTATTTTTTATTGTTATAATTTTTTATATATATTTTTTCAATATTATTCTATATGTAATTACTGTCATTACCATTAATAAGATTTCTATTTTCTTCTACTTCTTCAGCAACTGTGTTGATACTGCCGATTATTATTTTTATATATCATGTTATCTTATGTATCCAGATTGTGTGTATTGTATTTGTATATTCCATATATATGGCCCTGAGCTGCAAGTGGGCTGCCCATGATACAACCAAATATTTGATGTCTTTTGAAAGTTACACAAAACTCTGTTATTCAATCTTTTTTTAATGCCCAATAGAAAAGGCTATTAGTACAAGGTTCATTTTACTGAAGAAATTCATGTGAATAATGATTCCACGACCAGGCTGGAGAGCTATATATTTTTTTACTTGAATAGTTATCAATAGAATTTCTGGATAAATCTCTGAGTGTGTTTAACGTGTGTCGGAAAAGAATATATCTATGTATGTATGTATATACAGTATATATACATATATATATATATATATATATATATATATATATATATATATATATATATATATATATATATATATATATATATATATATATATATATTTATATATCGTGTGTGTGTGTGTATATACATCATACATACATACATACATATATAGGTATATTCTTTTAGACATGCGTTAAAAACGCTCAGAGATTTATTCTGAAATTTTATTGATAACTATTCAAGTAAAAAATATAAAACTCTCCAGCCTGGTCGTGGAATCATTGTTCGCATGAATTTCTTCAGTAAAATAATGAACCTTGTGCTAAGAACCTTTTCTTTTGGGCATTAAAAAAATACTGAATAACACACACACACACACACACACACACATACATATATATATATATATATATATATATATATATATATATATATATATATATATATATATATATATATATATATATATATATACGAGGGTAAGTCAAAAAGTTCCAGGAAAAATTCAAGATACTCTTTATTTAAGGAAATTCAAACATCATTTTTCTACATATCTACCATCTAACTCTATACACTTTTCAAGGCGCTGTTTCCACCTCTGCAACCCTTCTTTGTAGAAATTTGGGGCCTTTCTATTAAACCATGTTGAAACTGCATGTTTAGCAGCATCCAAAGATTCAAACCGGACTCCTCTTAAGTGTTCCTTGAGTTTTGGGAACAGGAAAAAATCTGAAGGAGCAAGATCAGGACTATAAGGAGGATGTGGAAGAGTTTCCCACCTAAATTTCCGTAGGACTTCTCTTGCAACCCTTGATGAATGTGCTGGAGCGTTATCATGATGGAACAAAATTCTGCGGTGCAACTTTCCTCGACGTTTTTAGCCAATGCAGTCTTCAGTTTTTGCAAAACACCTTTGTAGTAGTTCCCGGTGATTGTTTTTTTGTCCTTCAAGGAAATCAATCAAAATCACTCCTTTGGAGTCCCAAAACACTGTTGCCATAACCTTCTGGGCAGATCTCGCCACTTTGAACTTCACTGGTGCAGCTGAACCTCTTCGTAACCATTGCTT
>NC_089781.1:39740078-39747578 GCF_040412425.1 Macrobrachium rosenbergii
ACAGCATTTACCTTCCTGTAGTCAAAGCAAAGGCGATGTTGACCGCCCTCTTTTTTGACCAACACAACAGGAGAACTCCATGGACTACAGCTGGGCACAATTAAGTCATTTTCCAACATGTACTTTACCTCTTCTTTCACAATGTCCCTCTTTGTGGGATTGGGTCTGTAAGGACATTGCTTAATCGGTTTAGCCTCTCCGATATCGACGTCGTGTTCAAGGATCGTAGTCCTACCTGGTGTGTCCTTGAACAAATCCTTATATTTATTAATCAACTTAATTAGTGAGGAGGATTTTTCCTCGTTAAGGTGCTGAAATTTAAAAGGTAAATTATTTAAAATTTCTGAATTACTAGACAAAGTATCATGATTAACAGACAACTTATCACTAACTACAGTATCTACCTCTACATTAATTAAAGAAACAGGATCCGTATCTACAACTTCTACATCATCTAAATTTCTACTTATAAAAGGTTTTAACATGTTAATATGACATATTCTTGTTTTCCGTCTTTTACCAGGAGTTTCAATATTATAATTAACATCATTACACTTTTTAAGTATTTTCCAAGGTCCCGAAAACTGTGCCCTAAGCGGATTCCCGGGAATGGGCAACAACACCAAAACTCGATCCCCAGGATTGAAGGACCGTTTTTGAGCACCAATGTCATAATTGGTTTTCATAACTACCTGATTTTTACATAAATTCTCCTTTGCAAAATCCCAAGCTTTTTGCAATTTCTCCTGGAGACCAGACAAATAATCCAAAATGTTGACTTCAGGAGTCTCTCCTTCCCAGTGTTCTTTCAAAACCTCCAAAGGACCATGCACACTATGGCCGAAAACAAGCTCAAAAGGAGAGAAACCCAAAGCCTCGTTTGGTACCGAACGAATAGCAAATAAAGCGAATGGGACTTCCTTATCCCACTCCTTCCCTGTTTCAAAACAGAACTTTTTCAATACAGATTTCAAGGTCTGGTGAAATCGCTCCACCTGGCCTTGACTCTGTGGGTGATAAGGGGAAGAAGTCACGTGACAAATACCTAATTCACTCATTTTCTTCTTAAAGAAACGACTTGTAAAATTAGTTCCACAATCAGACTGCAATTTCTTTGGTATGCCATACTTTGTGAAGAAACCAATCACAGCCTCCAAGACCTTTTCACCACGAATACTTCTCAGAGGGACAGCCTCGGGAAAGCGGGTCATCCTATCAATTATAGTTAACAAATATTCATTTCTCCCGCGCGTCCGCGGGAGAGGGCCCACTACATCTATGACCACCTCCCTAAAAGGCTCCCCAACTGACGGGATCGGGATGAGGGGGGCTTTAGGTATCTTTTGATTAGGTTTCCCAACAAATTGACAAACCCTACATGAAAGTACAGATCGCTTTATGTCGGAACGCATTCGGGGCCAAAAGAAATATCGAGCTATTTTCTGAAAAGTTTTTCTTACCCCAAAATGTCCAAGATTGCTTTCACGCAAGATTGCTTTCATGACCTAAGGACATAATCTTGTACCTATAACATCTAAGTTACAAAATCAGGAATTACTAATTGTCGGGTTATCCTCTACCTGGTCGGCAGGTGCAATCGATCTCTTTCGCCCGAGACCTCTAACCTTGAAAAATTCTGAGTAACCCATCTAATTTACAAAATACAGGTTTACATAAATCATCATAATTATTATTGATTTCAACACTCATCAAATTCTTTGTTTTGGGCTTCTTTGGGTAGAGTTTACCGTGAAACCCGAAGATTCCATTTCAAAACATCCTGTAAAACAATAACATTATCTTAAAATTAAGGTTAGTCTTTGTACTGTCAGTCTTTTGTCCGTTAATTATATCCGCGTCAAGTTCTAATTTTTGCAAGTATTATTTAGAGCCAAGTTCGATAGTTTTGATATTTATAGAGTAAAATGAAGTCACCGATGCCGGGACCGAGAAAATCTCTTTCGATCCCGTGACGTAAACATAATATGACGTCATAAGGCTCCGCCCATCCACCAGGTAGGCGGTGAATGGAGACTCGATAATCACAACCGAGACAGGCTTGAAAAATTCTGAAATATGAGAAGACCTGTGGTGGTCGTTCGCCACACCGACAACAGTCAAAATAGGGAAAATAGCAGTTTTATTCTCAATAGACAAATCATTGGCAAATATCATATCGATACCAGGGACAGGTAGAACATCTAACAATAGTGTTAGATGCCTCTAAAACATAACCTCACCATCAAAATATTTAGTCTACATCAAAATTTCTAGTGGGTAAGAGTACCTTTTATTTGCAGCGAGTATACAACCTGTTTAGGGTTATATGATATAAATAAAAAACCAAGAAAAATAACAATGGGTTACATTTGAAATAAAACAAGGAAACCCACCTAGAATAACAAAGTCATCATGCTTAAATGCAAAATCAGTGGGGACCGACTAACAACTTAGTCTAACAACTGCTGTCAAAATAATAATAATTAACGACTGAGCAGCCCATCAGTATCTGAAGCCTTGTATGGGTATTAAAACCTTTATGACATATACTTATGTCCATTCCTTTTTGTACTTGCAATAAGGAAGTAGACAAAGCTCCACCTACATGGGGTGAAAATTGTTCAATTAGTGAATATGCCATCTGTGATATACCTTTGAAAATTTCAGTCACTTAGGATCCTGCTCAATTGGGTTTTTCTGCCGCAACAACATTGGCAGTACCAGAACTGTTTTCTATCTAAATATTTTCTTCTAGGGCGAAACATTTATCCGATGCTTTGATAAAGGTGTTGCGAAAAACCGTGTTTCATCGGACCTAGTTGATCCTGCTCAACGGGTTACACCAGAAACAAACTATACCTGACTCTATCGGAGCCTTCCTACATTTACCATTTCCAATTCTACTACTACGTTGGCCTACTAAAACTACCATTCTTATTACTACTGTTATTCTTATTACTGTTACTATTATTATTATTATCAGATCCGGGGTTGTCACATTCAGTACGTCTATTGTTGTTTCTGAAAACCACTCTCCATCCGTTATTTCGGGGAGAGAACTGTTTATTATTATTGTTATTATTATTACCCACACTCCGGATACTCTCCTGCTTATGAGCCAACGAGTACTTGTCAGCAGCTATAGCTATTTCTTGGAGTGAGTCAAGCTTTAACTCTTCTAAATGTATTTTCAAATCCCTAGTTACCATTCGCTTAAATTCTTCTACCAAGATTATCTCCTTAAGTTTGTCAAAATTGTCAATTTCCTTCGATTTGAGCCACTCCTCAAAGAACTGTTCCTTGTGCCTAGCGAACTCTACAAAAGTCATATTTGTCTCCTTGAAATTCCTGAATTTCTGTCGATAGGCTTCCGGCACTAAATCATAAGCCCTGAGAATAATTGCCTTAACAGTGTCATAATCACTAGATAAGTCCTCACTTAAGGTATTGTACACTCTCTGGGCCTTACCTTTAAGACGACACTGGACCATAGTGGTCCACATGTCCTTAGGCCAATTCAACTTACGCGCTATCCTCTCGAAGGAAATGAAAAACTCCGGTACATACTCCTCGTTTAAAATAGGAACTAATTTTAGAGCAGACATTAAATTAAACCCATCACCAACAGTATGCTTATTATCACTATTATTATTCTTAAGCATTTGCAATTTTATTTCGTGTTCTCGCTCTTTCGCCCTCTCTTCGGCTTGAAGTTGCAAAGCCTTCAACTCCAATTCCTTAATTTTGGACTGCTCGCGAAGTATGCTGAGCCTTAACTCACTCACCTGATCATTACTCTCTTTACCTACTTCCGTGCTATTATTATTGACGTTGGCTTGTTCTTTTTCAGGAACAGTGTTTTTTCCATGATTTCATAGTTAGTCTTAGCAAACTTCAAAACTTCCCGCAACAACTGACCCTTCCTAATTTCTGTAGGTAAACCTAAGTTAAAGAATTCAGCTAAGTACCATAATTCATCCCTCTTCAAATCAAATATATTTTCCTCCCAGTTAGGGTTCTCAAAGAATTCAGCCACCGCTAAATCTACCTGACCTTCAAAGAGAGACATGACTAACTAATAATGGCAAATTGAGAAAAAAAGAAAGAAAAAAAATAGACACCACACGACTTAAACGAATAGCAAAACTAACTCCCCCTTCCTCACGCTCCTTCCTTTTGAGACAAACCGAAGAATGTTTACTCTGTCAGCAGGATCCTTATACACGGTCGCCAAAATATGTAAGGAACCAAAGATCTCATAGATTCTCGATATGTTCAGGTTCTTTTTTTCCTGATTGTTAGCCCGTACCAGTATGATATTCGGTAGGCCACTGTCAGATAATAAACAATTCAAGGAAAAAACCTCAAAAAGGAGGTCAAGAACACACTAGACGAATTAACAAATACGTTTATTACAATAAACCAACTTAAACTACAAAGAACTCCCCCTTGACAACTGGAACGAGGGAGGAAAAGACACTCGCAAAACATTTCACAAACAACCACCATTCGCCTAGCTAACTTTCGCTCAAGATAAAGGGACAGGAATAAGTAGAAGGTAGAAAAACAACAATTGCACCTGGGTGTAAATTACGCTAACACACGATAGAAGGAGAAACAGAATAGAAAATATCCTTAAGCCTAATTAAACTAATAACAAAAATACATTTACAAAACATACTTTAAACTTATTCTAATCCAAACTGAGAGATATACATATATACGAATACATTGTCGATCAAGAAAATCGTCCATTCACAAATATAAGCAGCTGAGTGCTACAGTGGAGCGTCGTCCTTGAATCTAGTCCACACTTAAGGTGTACACAGAGCGTCCGAAAAAAAATTAAAAGGTAAGAAGAGTTTCTTAAACACATTTAAGTGGATCTTACGGTTTTCTTCGGCGCTGGGAGGCCCCGTAACGATCCCAGGATGTTAGCAGGCTGAAGGCGAGGGCAGACGTAAGGTGCAGCAGCACCACACAGGACACAAGAGTAATGCTAGGCATAAGGGTGGGGTGCCACCTACGACCAGAGTCAATAAATAAATATGCCAACACAGCACACGGCTCATAAGGTGGCAAAGTAGTTTGCACCACCAATAGTCGTCTCCAAACAAGCAGTAGGGGGTGCCAAGGAAGTGTCATAGACGTAAAATAAATATCTGCCTTCAGAAGAAAAAGGTGCTAAACATCCTCTAAAGCGGGACCGATGTACACTGACTGGAGGCAACATCCAAAGACTCCACGTCAATTTGCGGGTGGAGTCGGCAGCGGGCGACAAACGGCCAGACCATCTCCAACAAGCATGAAAATAAAAACATTCTTACATGGGTGATGTATCTATAAACGCAAAACAACCGTTGAGGGGAGGTGAAAATACCCAAGTCCAGCCTTCAAGAGTCAAATAATAAACAAAAAAACAAAATGTGCTTTTTTAAAACTGGACAAAACAAATAATAAAATGTATATAAATTTAAATAAATGGGTATGCAAGAATTGATATATATTTACGTTACTTCATTATATATATATATATATATATATATATATATATATATATATATATATATATATATATATATATATATATATATATATATATATATATATATATATATATATATATATATATATATATATATATATATATATATATATATATATATATATATATATATAGATATATAGAGAGAGAGAGAGAGAGAGAGAGAGAGAGAGAGAGAGAGTGTATGTATGAGAGAGCAAGATTAAGTATTGATTGTAAAAGGAAACAAGGAAAATGGAACGATGAATTTTAAAATGGATGGTGGAGGAATGGAAGCATTTTATTCCTGTAGATCTTTGGGAGATGTCTTACCATATAACAGGATGAAAGAACAGTCAAGTCCTATTTAAGCGAGGAAGGTAATAGAGGCAACCCTCTTTTGTTGAAGGGAAGAGTATATATTGAATACAAACGAGGTAAAAGATAAAATCTGTAACAATTAAGTTTTTGATTAGTAGGTGTGATATAAGAAGTGAAATGGTGAGGTGTGAAGAGATACTTAAAAGAGATGATGAGGTAACGGTATGTGTGGGCAGGATCAGAATACTTTGAAATGGTTTGTTCATGTGAAGAGGTCGGCATGTTGGCAGAAACAGTGTACAATTCGAAAACAATAGAATGAAGGAGAAAAAGAATACCAAAAGAGTGCTGGACAGGGGTACGAAAGAGGGTATTGGAAGGGAAATACATGAACATCCACTGCGTGCAGGATAGATGTGAATGAAGCAGGGTATTGCAAGAGAGCTTGACGCGATGCCGATGAGCCCTTTGTGGAGCCGTTTAGCGTAGCTAATTTTGTAGTGGCCTTTTAAGCAATTAGAGTATGGAAGGGTCAGTAAGCATTGTCTTCTCTTTTCAGGGGAGCCACCCATAAAAAAAGTAAAAATACCTTACGAATGAAGTAATAGGGGAGCAGCAATCCTTTGTGGGCCATCAATGAATGAAAATGTTCCGTTAGGAAAGTAGTGATTATATCGAGAATACGGAATAAGGAATGGACAGATTTATTATCTGATTCTCACGATATCATAACAGTTCTTCTCTTTATTAAATGTGATACGTAAAACACAGAGATTTGTCAGAAGTTAAGTGCGTTGGATACTAATTACTGATGGTCTAATGTGAGCAGGAAGTAAAACTAAAACAGAAAGAGCAAGCGATCTCATCACAGTGACAAACATATTTATTTATACGAATGAAGACCATGACCACTGGGTATTGTGAAAGTTTTAAGATTTTTTTTCCTTGTATAAGGGATGTTATTATTTGTCATTTTTCACTAAAATATTTTATGAATGCCAGTGAGCGTATATGTCATAAAACACATGTTATAGAAATAATTGAAACATTCTAAGCTAAAACATATACCCTGGTAATAATTATCATAATTTATAAATTATTTGGTTGGAAAAGAAAAAAATTAATACATGAAGAGGATAATCATTTAGCATAAAGTTAATTACCTTTATAATATATTTAAGTCAATGGAAGGAATACATCACTCATTGTGAATGTATAAATGAAAAGCATTTCATAGTTTTAATTTTTGTTACTATAACGATAAAGCATCACAATGCTAATTAGAACACGCAAGGAAATAAAATAATTTTGTTCATCTGCAACTTGAACTTTTTAATGGAAATTAAGAGACAAAAATAAGAAAGGATCGCACTATCTTTTTTTTTTTTTTAAATCCTGTCCGAAAAACAACACCAACAGCCTAAAGTTAATTCTATCATTTATCAGAGGAAATTTTACTTCGTGTATAGCACAAAAAGGTTCTTTAAGTACGTATCACCATCATTATCACCAATGTTTTCCAATGCTACCATCAGTAAGTATTATGTGATAAAAAATATATTTTCTTGAATATTTTAGTAACTATTTTGTGAGGAGGACAGAGTAATTAAGAAATAATAATGTCTTTATAGAATGAATTAATTAGGTCCAGTTTT
>NC_089781.1:39752578-39762578 GCF_040412425.1 Macrobrachium rosenbergii
AGAAGTAGCCGTAAATGACAGATATTAGTGTCTAATCCATAGTTTTCAAAGTTGCTGAGATAAATGGTGAAACTCCAGATGCCTGTAAGTCCAAGTTCAGCCACGATAGGAAGGGGGATGAGAAGGGGTGGGAAGAGGTGACGAGTAAAAATAAACAAAAATGACAGATATTGGTGTCTAATCTACAGTTTTTGAGGATGCTGAGATGAATAATGACACTCTCGATGCCCTTTCAGTCCAAGTTCACCCCAATAGGAGGTGGGGTGAGAAGGGGTGAGAAGGGGGTGACATGTAAAAATATCCGAAAAAGATAGATATTAGTGTCTAATCCATACTTTTTGAGGTCACTGAGATGAATAGTGATACTCCCGTTGCCCTTTAACTCCAAGTTCAGCCCGGATAGGAAGGGGGGCCTGATAAAGAGTGGGAAGGGAGTGACATGAAAAATAACCGAAAACCAGAGATATTAGTGTCTGATTCATAGTTTTCAAGGTTGTGAGATGAATGGTGACACTCTCGATGCCCTTCAAGTCCAAGTTCAGCCCTAATAGGAAGGGGGTGAGAAGGGGGTGGGATGGGGTTGACACGTAAAAATAACCGAAAATGACAGATATTAGTGTCTAGTCAATAGTTTTTGAGGTTACTGAGATGACTAGTAACAAGTTCAGCCCCCAGTAGGAATGGGGGATGAGAAGGGGTGAAATATAAAGTGTCAAAAATGCTGGGCAATGTAACTGAAGCAACTATCTTAACAGGAAAGAGAGAGAGAGAGAGAGAGAGAGAGAGAGAGAGAGAGAGAGAGAGAGAGAGAGCAGAGGTGTTGTTGGGAGGAGATAAAGAGAGAGAGGGGTGTGTGGAAGTGAGAGAGAGATAGAGAGAGAGGGGTGTGTGGAAGTGAGAGAGAGAGATAGAGAGAGTTTATTGGTTGTCATTCAGAGTTTTCCTGGGTTGGTGAGCTAGCATATACAGATATATATATATATATATATATATATATATATATATATGATTATATATATATATATATATATATATATATATATATATATATATATATATATATATATATATATATATATATATATATATATATATATATATAATATATATAGATATATATTTAAAGGACACATATATGCATTTCATAGCTTCAATGCTTTAAGATGTGATGAAAGAATTTTTGGAGCGAGATGGAACTAGGGCGAGAGACTCGATGTAAAATCTTTGTATTCAGCAAATAGTTTGATTCCTCAGCTATCTGCGTGAGAACCTCAGCAATATTGCCGGTCAGGTGATCTCACAAGCGTTATGTATATTCGTGAGTACGTGCGTTAATTTGATCTAGATTATGCCAAAATCTGCCCTAAAAGTGAGTTTGATCGTTCATTAACGTGATAGAACTGCAGTTGTCTAGACGTAGCTTTGGAGAGGATCCAGGCTTTTGAAATCGGCAGATAAGGTAGAGTTTCAAATCTCTGTTTTTATGGGAGGAAATTGAACTTGTGATTTTTACCATGATTTTCTAATCATTATGAACTTTTGAACTGGTGTGGGAGATTTAATATGAATATTCATACCTCTTTTATATTATTATTTTGTTATGTTACGTTTGCCATATCTTGGCTATGCATTTTACACTTTCCATTATTAAATGTGTTTTGCATTTCATATATTTTTGGGATTTTCTATCATGTTTAATTCTTTCGACAGATGTCTGTGGACTTGGGAGTTTGAGAAAAGGACATGCAAGTCATTTGCAATCAATCTCTTTATGTGGTAGACTATTTTTTTACATGACTTTAGTTATTGATTTGGGGAGTATGTGTGAGTTTGGATATTTTCAGGCTATTAGCCATAATGAGACTTCTTTAATCAGAAGTGTTTTGCAGTTCAGAGTTTAGTTATCTGACTCGATAATTCATTTATTATGCATTTTAATCTTTGCTTTGTTTTATTCATTTCTTGTTGGGTTATTTGAATAATAAACCTATTTTTGTAGAAACTATTGCGTTTCTTTAAATAGTCCATTTAATTGCTTTGAGAGAATGAGTGAGGTCGGGTGGGTGAACTTCGGAAAACGATGAGAGAGAGAGAGAGAGAGTCGATACACGGTGAGAGAGAGAGAGAGAGAGAGAGAGAGAGAGAGAGAGAGAGAGAAAAGGAGAAAAAAAAAGTGCAAGTGTTATCATGGGTCGAATCTTTATACGCCTTTTTCCTGAAGTAAGGTCGCTAGATCACGTTATGTACACTTTCAAAAAAGTGTTGATTCTGTTCCCGTAACAGAGTTAAATGGTGGCAGCGGTGGGATGTCCCATGTCTTTAATGGTGGCGAAAGAGGGAGATTACTAATAGACTAATTGATAACGTTGATACCCAAGGCGACTGGGCCGTGAGCGTGATGTGTGAGTGTGACCACTCAGTCTTAAGAGATCGAGTTTCATAGGGTGTCGTGATTACGTGGGAAATACGGGGAATTTTTTTTTTCCGTCTCTATTCGAGTACTGGGAGTGGGGAGTTGTGAAATAGATCTGGATGATCTCTAGAGCAATTTTGGGGTTAACAAAATACCCAAATAAGTGAGAATAGTGGCGATTGTGAGTTAATTACGCAAAGTGATGATTTAACAAAAATCGCGCTGGTTTTTTTTTGCTTCGTCTTCGAGTGGGTGACGTCACAGGTTAGCAAGTCGAGAGATAGGTGCTCCGTTTTCTGTTCAAATTGGTAAGTACCCCATTGTCGTAAGTTGCGCAGAACTCCGTTTTCTATTCTTCTTTTAGAGGGGGTAACTTTTGCCTTTCTCTAGTGTTCTTTTTGGTTTCTTTTTTTATGTTGTTACGCTCAGGGCGTGTGATCACTCACAAAATGCCGGACGATGCAGCAAGCACATCCCAATCAGTTGTGGTGCATAAAGTGACGAGCGTTAGTGTGGGAATTAGTAATTTTAAAGGGTTAGTTGACGGGAAGCCAACCCAAAATATAGAAACTTTCATTGAGTCAGTGAACAATTATCTGAATTCCAAGAAAATTACGAATGGCGCTGAAGCTTTAACAGAGGCTAAATCATTTCTGGATTTAGATAAAGGAGATATTGGGAAACGAGCACGCAGTTTCGGGTTCAGAAGGTGTAAAACTTGGAATGAACTGCAGAAATTTCTACGAGCTACTTATGGCGGAGTTCAACGTGAATGTGCAGTTCGGAATTTGCGAGAGTTTCTCGCAATATTGCTGAGAGTTTCTCAAAGCTAAATCAAACTATTTGTTGAATACAATGATTTTCAGTCTCTGCCCTAGTCATCTCGGTCCAAAATTCTTTCATCACATCTTAAAGCATTTTGAAATGCATATAGTTGAGTTAAAGAAATCTATAACAGGCTCTCCATGGGTAACTGGAAATAATATCTCCTTAGATAATTTTGAAAGATTGTTACACTTTGCTTGCCTTTTAACGTCGGTCCCAGATGTAATTGTAGATAGTTTTGATAAGAGAATTGATCAGGATACAGACGAATCCTCTTTGTTTGCACAGATTAACAAAAATCTATCAAAATGCCCGACACTGGACAGTAGTTTTGTACAGGGAGGTGCAAAGATGTCAGCTGCGGTTTCCAAACCACAGAATAATGATAGTCGCTCGCATTCGGGAAATGATGCAACAGCGAAGACATGTGCACGAGTAGAATCGAAGAAAATTCCAGAGAGATCAGTCACAACGATACGTTGTTTTAATTGTGATAAAATAGGACATAGTAAATCAAATTGCAGAGTGAGATATTGTTCAGTTTGCAAATCTTCAGATCATGGATGGAGATTTTGCCCAGCCACAAAGAGTAGAGATTATTCAGGAAGTCACGGGGAGGTTTTTCTAGATATGACAGGAGAATTCCACATGATGCAAGTTCTAGATACACAAAGGAACAGCAGAATTTTCACAAGATAAGTTCGAAAACGGACACAGGATAATGACTAATCAGGTCTTAGAGTCAACAGAACCTAGGCCGATTATGCGTGGATTCTCTATGGCAATGAAATTTTTATTTTCATTGATTCTGGTAGCTCAGTTAACTTAGTAAATGCTGACCTTTTCACTCGGTTTCCAGAGTGCAAATTAGTCCCTTCTAGTGAGACAGTGTGTGATGTACTCTTTTTTCAGTCTTATTTCGGTCGCGAGACAGTAGAATTAGTGAAACTGAATATTTTAGGTTCGTCATTTTTGTTTTCTTGCAACGCATTAGTTTGTATGGCGTTGTTGGGGGAAAGACAATAGTAGAATCATTTTTGGTCATAGAAAAAAATTAGCCTTATTTTGGTGAAATGGTTTTTTTTGCTAGGACACCCACATCTTGCTATGCGTATTCATAACATCAACATTCTTACAGATGGGAGTTCAAATTACAATAGGTGAGTCAGGTTGTTTTGTTCCTCGAGAAAGATATATACACAGGCCCAAAAAAGCTTGTTTGCCTGATTTCTTCTTTGTGAGAAACATCTAATGACACAGTCGAGAGACTGGTTAAATCAGTACTTCATGGCTTTTAGGAAAGTCGGTGTTTTGTACATGGATGACATTCTCATATGCACAGATACGATTGAAGAACATCTAAAGGTGTTAAAGAAGTCCTCAAGCGATTACGGTTCGCTGGGTTAAAGGTCAAATTCAAATTCAAGCCAAATGTGAGTTTCTGAAGAGAAAAATTGTCTATTTAGGACATGTTATCTCTAAAGAGGGAGTCAGAGTGAATGATGAGAAAGTTACATAAGCCATTTCCTCATTTGTATATTAAACGTTATGTCCTTTTGAATTTTCCAGTTCCCAAAACCAGGAAACAGATTCGTTGAGTTCCTAGGTGTGTCAAACCATTCTTTCGCCGTTTTGTCTCGGAATTTTTCTACAATAGCGTCTCCATTGACAGATTTGTTAGCGTCTCCATTGACAGAAGACGTTAAGTTTGTTTGGGGTGATAGTCAGCAATTAGCTTTTGAGAAGCTTAAGTTTGGTGAACCCACCAGTTTTGAAGTTTTCAGATTTTAGTCAACCGTTCACCTTAGTGACTGACGCGAGTCAGGAAGGTATAGATGCGTGTTTGATGCAGAAATTTGAGGGGAAATTACACCCAATTGCTTTTATAGCAGAAAGTTCAAAACACGTGGTAGTAACGAAAGGCTGATGTCAGTTTGTGGACAAGGAGGCTTTCGCAGTCGTCTCTAGCCTTGTTCATTTTAAGATGTTGTTGTTGGGAAATAAAGTTGAGATTTTTACAGATCATCAACCGTTGTTAAAGCTTTTTTAATAAGCCAAATTTGTCGCCCAAGAGAGCACGTTGGTTCCTAACATTGAGAGATTTTGATGCAAACCTCAAATACATTAAAGGTAAGCATAATGTAGTTGCAGATGCATTGAGCAGATATTTTCCGGTCGAGGATGAGGGAAATACACACCGAATCCTGTGTGGGAGAAGAGAGTAAATATTTGGTGTCTAATGTCTTTGATATTAGTAGTTCTGAGAGATCGCATGTAGAGGACATACGCGTTCCTACAGTGCATACTTCGGGGAGAAATAGTGAGTCGGCAGTCTCGGGAGAGATTGTTATTCGTGATAGTGAGAGTAACGCAGTGTGTTATATTACGGGTGAAAATGTCACTTGGGACATAGGCTTGCTGGAACAAAAGCAAGATGAAGATAAATTGTTGTCAGATGCTAAGGCATTTCTTAGGGAGTTTCACCGAAGAAAGGGTATAAGTTGCCTTTTTCTGGTCTAGAGTTGGAGAATAATTTATTGGTGAAAAAGTTAAGTATAACTTGAGAAGTACTCGAAGCATGGGTGAGATTACACAAATCATCGTGCCAGAGAGTCTAGTACCACAAGTTCTAGACATTGTACATTGTAAATTTGGTTCTCCTCATTTTAGGTGTGGACAAGACGTATGAAAACGTCAGGTCAAAGTTCTTTTGGAAAAATATGTTTTCCGCAGCAGAAGCCTTTGTGAAGAAGTGCGCTATTTGCAATGCGAATAAGCCAGTGACGACAGTGTCGTGTCGTTTGGGTTCATATCCCATACCACATAGGCCGTTTCAGAGAGTGCATATGGATATTCTGGGTAACTTCTCAGAGTCCGCTTATGGTTATAGACATTTATTAGTAGTTGTTGATGAGTTGACTCGCTTTGTCGAGATTTTCCCACTGAATACAAATCAGCTGAGGAAGTTGCTATAGCGTTCTTTAAGGGGATAATTTGTCGATATGGTGTTCCTGAATGTCTGATCACAGACAATGGTAGGGAGTTTATTAATAAGACTTTAGACGGTCTTGCCAATTTACTGGGAATAAAGAAAGTATCTATAATCCCGTATAGACCTGAAGCAAATGGGTTGTGTGAGAGGGCGAATCGGAAAGTAATCGAAGCTTTGCGCATGACGGTGGGTGGTTCCGATACACATTGGGACAGATCTTTGGATGAAGTGCGATATAGTATCAATACTATGTTGAATGACACAATTAAGATATCTCCAGCAGAAGCTTTGTATGGATACAAGTTGAAAGGACCTTTTGATTTGTTACCAGAGCGAGTTCAGGGTGATGTTACGGTCACTTCATTGATAAATACAGCGAGAGAAAGATTTGCACGTATCAGTAAAGAACTTGAACTTAGTTCGCGTGCAATGGTAGAGAAAAGTAACGCGAAATCGAGGGGAGTGTTTTTTTCGATGGGTGATAGAGTGTTTGTTAAAGTGAATGTTCGGAATGATCTGAATTATAAATTAAGTCCGAAGTTCCACGGACCTTTTGAGATTGTAGAGATCAAAAGAGGGAATAGATTTGTAGTTAAAGATGTAAATACTGGAGTGACGAAATTGAGCCATATTTCGAAGTTAAAGAAAGTTGGGATGTAATGGAACGTTTGTATATAGTTATGTAGTGGAACATTTGTATATAGTTAGAGGGATAAATGGGTTAATGTTTGTATATATATGATATTTATTTATTTTTTTTTGTCTCTTGTTCATTTTGGATGTTGAAGTTCTTAATCATTTGTTTTCGAATGATTTTAGGAGTTGAGACATGGGCTAATTTCATACGAGATTTGACCCGTGTGTTAGTGTGTTATTGTGTTATGATGTGTTTCATCATCTGACGAAAATATGTGTGTTGTTTAGGATTATTTTTTTTGGGAGGTACATCAGTATATCGGACCGAACAAGACTTGATTTTTTTCAACCAGGTTGGGAGATCGTATTTGAGTATTTGGATTTTTTTTTTTTTTTTTTTTTTTTTTTTTTTAAATGAATAGGAGCTGTATTGTGAGTAATTGTAGTTTTTAACCCTTTGATTTCGGTTGTAACGTATACGACGCATTTAATAAACTGGCCCGGAACACTGTTGTTGTGTCGTATACGAGCACCGGTAATTTCCTTTTATGTGAAGGACTGATGATTGAAATACTGGCCTCTTTTTCTTGATATGGTAACAGTCTGTCAGTTGCCATACAGTGAATTCATATAAATTCACGTGTTTCCCTAAAATTCATTAGTCTTCATCAAGATGTCACAGGAGGACGGGTCAAGGGTACGACATCCTCGAGTTGACCGCCGGCAGATCGAGAGAAGAGCTCTCGACGAGGATAACTATTTTATAGACCTTCTCGACTCATTTTCTGGATATGAAAATGAATCGGATTTAGAAGGAAATGAAATGGATAATTATGGTCCTGGTACAAGAGACAGTGATGAAATATCAACCGACAGTGAAAATGACGAAAATCTGCCACCTACAAATGAAAGCCAAGGTGTCAAAAGAAGGCGGAGACAGCGAAGTGACCCAGGTGATGAGTGGGAGTGGGCTGCCAGCAATTTCCAGCCCAGAGATTTCATATTTGACAGCAGTGGCAGTGGCATTACGTCGAAATGTAATGTGAATGAAAATTCAAAGGAAGTAGACTATTTTTTTGAATTTTTCGACAACGAATTTATGGAGCTGATTGCTGAAGAGACAAACCGTTATCAGAGATTCCTTGTTGATACGCTAGGAGATACAGTGCCAAAGTATTTGCGAAAATTTGCTCAGGTTACTGTGGAGGAAATGATACGGTTCCTTTGTGTGATTATGATCATGTATCATATAAGTAAACATCGCATCGTAGATTACTGGACTACGCTTGAGACATTCGAGACAAAAGGAGTGAGAAGGCTGATGGCAAGGGACAGATTTCTTCAAATTCTACGGGTTCTACATTTCGTTGATAATTCACAGGAAACAAGCCCAGATAATAAACTAAAAAAAAATAAACCCGTGCTCGACAGTGTGCGTAGAAAATTTCGGGAAAAATTTCAACATTTCCAGGATTTATGCATAGATGAAAGTTTAATGTTATGGAAGGGAAGGCTAAGTTTCAAGCAGTACATTCCAGATAAAAGAAGTCGATTTGGAGTGAAAATATTTGAACTTTGTGATGCCAAAACGGATTATATTGTCGATTTTATAATCTATACTGGAAAAGATACAGAGATATTGGTAGATGAGGATCTAGGGGTATCTGGTTCTGTGGTAAAAACATTTATGGCCTCGCATCTCGGAAAACATCACATCCTGTATTTCGATAATTGGTATTGCAGCCCAAAACTGCTCAAGTATTTGGGCGACAACGAAACAGGAGCATGTGGAACAGTCCGGAAAAATAGGAAATTTATGCCTAAATTTCCTGATGTGAACAAATCTGAGATTTCGTCTCAAAACTGCAATGGAATATTAGGTTTAAAATGGCAGGATAACAGGACAGTGTATATGTTATCTTCAGTACATGAAAATATAATGGTAGACTGTGAAAAAGGTGTCGACCAGGGAATTTGTGCAAAAACCTGCATGCGTTGTTGACTATAATAAGAAAATGCGGATTGTGGACAAGAACGACATGCTTATTAGTTCTGTGAAGTGTATCCGTAAAACCACGAGATGGTACATAAAACTATTTTTCCGTCTGCTTGATATGATACTAGTAAACTGTCATCACTTGCATGGATTTGTTACTGGCAAGAAAGGGTCATATTTACAGTTTTCTAAGTCAGTCGTTCTGCAGTTGATTGAAAGGTACCCTCCAGCACCTAACAAGATAATTACCCGCACCGTAATAACGCAGCCAAGGCGGCTAACAGAAAGACACTTTCCTGATCCAGTTCCCTCAACAGAAAAACAACTGCGACCTAGACTAAGATGTCGTGTGTGTGCTCGCATACATCCCGTAGGCCCAAGAAAGGCCAGCAGACATATTTCATGTGTAAAGACTGCAATGTAGGACTATGTGTCGCTCCTTGTTTCAGAGAATACCACACACTTCTGAATTACTAGAATTCTGTCGTAAAAAGTTTTGTCAAGATTATTATGTTCAGCTTATTAAATATTCAGATTCATAACCATTTGTTATTCACATTGTTTGATTTCATTCAACTTATGTCATAAAAGCTTCTTCCAATCATATTGAGTCTTATGTGTTTATACATTTTCTGATTTTGTTTTTTTATCTACAGCAAAAGATTTTTGTAAAAATAAATGTTGAAATTCATCCGTATTATAATTTTCTTCATCAAATTATGGCTTTAGTCTTTAGTGAGAGAGAGAGAGAGAGAGAGAGAGAGAGAGAGAGAGAGAGAGAGAGAGAGAGAGAGAGAGAGAGTAAATTACTATTTTGCGTTTAATGTTCCTTTTCTGTCCTTTGAAGACTGGATATCATAAAATATAAAATGAGTCGGATGTAATGTAAATCTGATAATCATGGTATTGATGATTTATGATATATATGAGAATAATAATAACAATATAATAACCGTTACCATGAGATTAATGAATATAGACAATGTTGTTGTTATTATTATTATTATTATTATTATTATTTATTATTATTATTATTATTATTATTATTATTATTATTATTATTCAGAAGATGAACACTATCCATATGAAACAAGCCCACAGGGGTAACTTATGTTTGAAATTCAAGCATCCTAAGAAA
>NC_089781.1:39765078-39775078 GCF_040412425.1 Macrobrachium rosenbergii
AGGTAGTATTCCAGCGTTCAGGGCCACCAAACTCAACACAGGTGGAAGGTAAGCAAGAGCAGAAAACAACGACCGGTCATTTCCATCAAAAAGGATTCCGGCATCTCACGTACCACCCACTGTCTCAGCCATGGAAATACGATTGTCACCTTCCAAATGTCCATATTCGCTAGTGTCCAAAATGTATTGTTGTGTCGTGTAATCATTGTTGCCGTTGTACTCATGATTCATATATATATATATATAATAAGATATAGAAGTTATATATATATATATATATATATATATATATATATATATATATATATATATATATATATATATATATATATATATATATATATATATATATAGATGCAGTAATGTGTGTGTGTTTGTACATATACTGTATGTATGTATGTATGTAGGTGATATTGAGATGCACGTGTGCTTTGACAGAAATGACCCGCTTTGTTTTCAGCTCGCTGTACCTTCCACTTTGTCGAATTTGGTTGGCGTGACCGTTGGAATAATTGCCGATTTTGGAATATTCCTTTATTACTGGCAGCTTATTTATTTGTGTTGTTACATTAATTGCATAATATCTATATCACGGATCGCTACTATCACAATATTATCATATAAATAAAACAGGTTAATTTGCAGCAAAACAACAAATACAAACGCTATTACAATGATTGTTTACGATTTCTGTGCGTCTAGCATGCTACGGGTGACTACCGTCTGAAAACCCTCCGGATTGTGGTAAGTGTGAGGTCTCATCTCGGCCGTAATCAAAGGGCTAATGAAAATTAAAATAATTAATAATTTCCCATATTTTGGTAATCATAGAATCAACTAAAAACGATTATTAAATAAAATTATCTAAAAATGAAAAAATCCCGTAGGGTGGGTCTGCCAGACCCAACTTGCACCAGATAGGGTTAAGAGACTGGCCAGTCTTGGAGGCCTTTGGGCCTCATCCTTGAAGTTCTTGGGCCCTCTCCAGGCCTGCTTCCCCAGCCTGGCAGGATACCTGCCTTCCTCCGAGGAAGCAGCCTCTGGGTCGGACCCTTCCCTTCAAGGCTGCCCTCAAGAGACTGGCCAGCCTTGGAGGACTTTGGGTCTCATCCTTGAAGTTCTTGGGCCCTCTCCAGGCCTGCTTCCCCAGCCTGGCAGGATACCTGCCTTCCTCCGAGGAAGCAGCCTCTGGGTCAGACCCTTCCCTTCAAGGCTGCCCTTAAGAGACTGGCCATCCTTGGAGGACTTTGGGCCTCATCCTTGAAGTTCTTGGGCCCTCTCCAGGCCTGCTTCCCCAGCCTGGCAGGATACCTGCCTTCCTCCGAGGAAGCAGCCTCTGGGTCGGACCCATCCCTTCAAGGCTGCCCACCCATCCCTTCAAGGCTGCCCTCAAGAGACTGGCCAGCCTTGGAGGACTTTGGGTCTCATCCTTGAAGTTCTTGGTCCCTCTCCAGGCCCGCTTCCCCAGCCTGGCAGGATACCTGCCTTCCTCCGAGGAAGCAACCTCTGGGTCAGACCCTTCCCTTCAAGGCTATCCTCAAGAGACTGGCCAGCCTAGGAGGACTTTGGGCCTCATCCTTGAAGTTCTTGGACCCTCTCCAGGCCTGCTTCCCCAGCCTGGCAGGATACCTGCCTTCCTCCGAGGAAGCAGCCTCTGGGTCGGACCCTTCCCTTCAAGGCTGCCCTCAAGAGACTGGCCATCCTTGGAGGACTTTGGGTCTCATCCTTGAAGTTCTTGGGCCCTCTCCAGGCCCGCTTCCCCAGCCTGGCAGGATACCTGCCTTCCTCCGAGGAAGCAGCCTCTGGGTCAGACCCTTCCCTTCAAGGCTGCCCTTAAGAGACTGGCAGTCCTTGGAGGACTTTGGTCCTCATCCTTGAAGTTCTTGGGCCCTCTCCAGGCCTGCTTCCCCAGCCTGGCAGGATACCTGCCTTCCTCCGAGGAAGCAGCCTCTGGGTCGGACCCTTCCCTTCAAGGCTGCCCTCAAAAGACTGGCCATCCTTGGAGGACTTTGGGTCTCATCCTTGAAGTTCTTGGGCCCTCTCCAGGCCCGCTTCCCCAGCCTGGCAGGATACCTGCCTTCCTCCGAGGAAGCAGCCTCTGGGTCAGACCCTTCCCTTCAAGGCTGCCCTCAAGAGACTGGCCATCCTTGGAGGACTTTGGGCCTCATCCTTGAAGTTCTTGGGCCCTCTCCAGGCCTGCTTCCCCAGCCTGGCAGGATACCTGCCTTCTTCCGAGGAAGCAGCCTCTGGGTCGGACCCTTCCCTTCAAGGCTGCCCTCAAGAGACTGGCCATCCTTGGAGGACTTTGGGCCTCATCCTTGAAGTTCTTGGGCCCTCTCCAGGCCTGCTTCCCCAGCCTGGCAGGATACCTGCCTTCCTCCGAGGAAGCAGCCTCTGGGTCAGACCCTTCCCTTCAAGGCTGCCCTCAAGAGACTGGCCAGCCTAGGAGGACTTTGGGCCTCATCCTTGAAGTTCTTGGGCCCTCTCCAGGCCTGCTTCCCCAGCCTGACAGGATACCTGCCTTCCTCCGAGGAAGCAGCCTCTGGGTCGGACCCTTCCCTTCAAGGCTACCCTCAAAAGACTGGCAAGCCTTGTAGGCTTTGGGGCCAATCCTTAAAGGGCTTGGGCCCTTTCCATGGGAAGGGTCAGACCCATAGGCTGCTTCCTTGGAGGAAGGAAGCGGCCTCTGGGTCGGACCCTTCCCCTCACCAATACTCTTTGCTTTCTCTTACCCTACTTTTCAAAACTGACACTTTCTGTCTCCGAAGGCTTCCAGACGATTTGAAGCATCTCGGAGATTGTTCTTGGACACTTTGAAGCTCGGCGCATGCGCGAATGGCATTTCTCTCGTCCTTCCAGGAGCCGGAGGACTGAAGGATTCCAAAATGTCTTCAAGGAAAATCTCGAAGGTTTTAGATCATTTCAACATCGCGATAACCATTACTTGGAGTTCTTTTTCTGGCACATAAACAGCTTCTTTGCTTTAAGGAGTCGTCTTCTATAAACTTATGAGATTCCCTCTTACTGACGATATTGATCATCCCTTCGATTCTTCCTTGCTTCTCCGAAAAGTAATTCTGTGAATCCAAAATCTTTGAAGTAGTTTCTAACACCTCAGGTTATCTACTTTATTCTTCGTCAGCATTCTTCAGTATACCTCCACGCCGATGTCGTCTCTTTTTGTTCCTTCTCTTTCTTATTTCGAGCGAAGAACTGCTCCAAGCGGTAATTTTGGGCATCCAAAATCCCCTCTCAATCAGCTTAGAAAACACCTCAAGTTCTCTACCTTTTATTTCGTATAAATTCTTCAGTTCCTCCGTTCCACTGTCTTCCTCTCTTCTTGATTATTTCCTTCCTTATTTCGAATGAAGAGCTTGCGTCCGTGAGTGACAATACGACTGTAGAGGTGCCGAATAATCGCAGAAGGCGGGAACCTCGACTTCATACTGCTCCGCGAAGTAGTCCATATTTTCAGCAGTAAACAATTACAGACTGAAGCTATCTGCCATTCTCGTGATGTACTTTTCCCTCTTGAAAATCTCTTTTAGTCGATCTGCTTCGTCATCCAGTTCATTTTAACCATAAACTTCGCCTTCTTTGCTCACATGCTGTCTCTGAAGGCTTCAAGACGTCTTCCTGGAGGATCCCTGAGATGGCCACTGTAGTCCTTGGTGTCAGTGCACCTATTGAGTGATGGCACTATACGCATGAGCTGAAGAATTCTAAAACGACTGCAGGAAAAACACGAAGATATTACGGCGCCAGGCGACAATGATTCTTTCTTGCAGCAGAAGGTATGAAATTTTTTGAAAGCTTTATTGCCACGAAAACATCAATATTTAAAAAAAGAAAGAAATTAAAAATTTAGTGAAAAATCATCATCGTATCCTCATTTTTTTCTCCTTCCGGGAGCCGGAGAAATATATATATATATATATATATATATATATATATATATATATATATATATATATATATATATATATATATATATATATATATATATATATATATATATATATATATATATATATATATATATATATATATATATATATATATATATATATATATATATATATATATATATATATATATATATATATATATATATATATATATATATATATATATATATATATATATATATATATATATATATATATATATATATATATATATATATATATATATATATATATATATATATATATATATATATATATATATATATATATATATATATATATATATATATATATATATATATATATATATATATATATATATATATATATATATATATATATATATATATATATATATATATATATATATATATATATATATATATATATATATATATATATATATATATATATATATATATATATATATATATATATATATATATATATATATATATATATATATATATATATATATATATATATATATATATATATATATATATATATATATATATATATATATATATATATATATATATATATATATATATATATATATACATATATACATATATAATATATATATATATATATATATATATATATATATATATATATATATATATATATATATATATATATA
Organism: Macrobrachium rosenbergii; assembly: GCF_040412425.1. Taxonomy (NCBI): domain Eukaryota; kingdom Metazoa; phylum Arthropoda; class Malacostraca; order Decapoda; family Palaemonidae; genus Macrobrachium; species Macrobrachium rosenbergii. The sequence continues at coordinate 39,769,693 of NC_089781.1, forward strand.
TATATATATATATATATATATATATATATATATATATATATATATATATATATATATATATATATATATATATATATATATATATATATATATATATATATACATATATATATATGTATATATATATGTATATCTACATATATTTATATATCTCTATATATGTATATATATACATATAGATAGATAGATAGATAGATAGATAGATAGATAGATATCTCCTCCCGACGACGAGGGAAAAGGATACGATGATGATGATTTTTCGCTACATTTACATTTATTTTTAAAAAAAATGCTATTTTCGTGGCAATAAAGCTTTCTAGAAAATTTCACCCTGGGAGGACAAGATCAACTGGAAATTATTATTATAAATTATATATAAATATATAGATAGATACATATACATAAATATATGTATATATAAGTATATATATATATATTTATATATATATATATATATATGTGTGTGTGTGTGTGTGTGTGTGTGTGTATACACTGGTTTGTGCGTCTGTGTGCGTTAATTTTTCCCAATAGTTAAAAATAAGGTGGTCTCAAGAATTTCTGTTTCCTGAAATGGTCATCACTAGCGCCCAGTAATCCAGTCAGCTTCAAGAGAAAAGTGACCTTTTTGTTTTAACAAGGCTTCTCCATTGCCATTGATCACCTTATTAAGGGGGGAGAGAGAGAGAGAGAGAGAGATGGCTGCCTCCAGCAAGGAATGATTAAGTTTTTTCGCATAGCAGAGTAAGTTATAAATATATAGTTTTTTTATGGTACCAGCATCAAATTATAATAGTAGATTTTTGAAGGATACAGAGTAGTTTAAATCGCTTGTCTTATTTAAATAAAAATTCTTCTTCGGAAAAGAAATAAGTTTTAGAGTCTTCAAGAACACTATTAAAGACGCACGGAAAACTTTTCCAATATTCCTGGAAAACCTGTCTACCATATACTTTGGAGGCTTGTATTTCAAGTCAATGGTCCCTGTATGCTTGTCCCGTATGAATTGGATTCATATTCTAAAAAAAAAAAAAATAGTAATAAAAAAAATACTCATAGTAGCATGAGTCTTAAAATGAAGTAGCAAATCCACAGTTGTATATTTATCTTTAAATATATGTACATATACATAACTGTGGAATTGCTTCTCCAATAATAATAATAATAATAATAATAATAATAATAATAATAATAATAATAATAATAATAATAATAATAATAATAATAATAATAATACTGAGATAATATTAAGCAAACTTTTTACTGATGAAGATGCAATTTTTAATAATTTTAGTAGGACATTTTTTAAACAACTTTTAGAGCTGGCCGTGCTGGACACGACCTTTGCCTTCAGTTTGTATAAACAAACTGAAGGGATGGCCATGGGATCACCACTTGGTCCAATTTTTGCTAACATCTTCATGTGCTCCTGGAGGAGCGCATAATAGAAGAATGTCCCATTAGGTTCCGCCCTCTATTTTATCGAAGATATGTTGACGACACGTTCTCCTATTTCGTCATGAATGTCATGCAGAGTCCTTTCTGGAGTTCGTCATCCGACAACATCCAAACATAAGGTTCGCTATGGAGAAGGAGGTAAATAACAAACTCCCCTTCCTTGATCTTATTATTTCCAGAGGTGACTCAGGTTTTTACACAGGTGTGTATAGAAAAATACATTTACTGGTTTGGGAATGAATTTTTATAGTTCGTGTTTCTTTCATTTGAAACTGAACTCTATTTTAACCCTCCTCCATAGGGCTTACACCCACTCGTCAAACTGGAAGAGTTTCCACGATGAGATATCCTTTTTAGTGAAATATTTCAATAATAATTGTTTTCCATCACGACTTTTTTTCAGATCCCTAAATAAACTGCTACTACAGAAAATGACTCCGGCAACACCTGAATCGACTGTGCCGAAACTAAAGATGTATGCAAGTTTCCCTTTCGTGCATGATGATACTTTTAGGAGAAAATGCACAGCCATTATTCAAAAGAGTTTTCCAGCTTTAAACCTGAAAATCATCCCGAAAAATCCCTTTACAATAGGGTCTCTGTTCAGAGTCAAAGACCGGCTCAGTCCTCTGTTTTCGTCCAGCGTTGTTTACAAGTACACTTGCCCGGGATGTGATCACGGGATATACATATGTGGGATGCACGAGGAGGCTGTTGAAGGTCCGCATAGATTCCCACAGGGGCATAAGTCATAGAACAGGTAGCAGGTTATCTAATCCTGAGCAATCAAATATACGAAATCATTCAAAATTATGTAAAACTTATATTGACAGCAAGGATTTTTCCATCCTAGGCCGAGTGCAGAACAACAACGACTTAACCATCCTAGAATCCATAATTATCAGGAAGACTGTGCCGTCGTTAAATACTCAATCGTCCTCAGTGAAATTGTTTATAGCCTAGTTTGGGCAACTGGTTTTCCTCACTCTGTTTGTACTTATTTATGTTAGTCTTGTTCTTTCTTTCATATAGGTAGGTTGTTTTAAGATTTTAGTGAACTCCTTTTACTCATTATTGACTTGTCTTGGAATGAGGTGTTTTGTTTTAAATATTTTTACTACATAAAGAGCTGTTGCCATTGCATTAATTTGTTATTGATGTTCGCAAATTATATTATATTTTATAGCCTTGAAAATGCGACTTGGAATTCGTCATGAACGTCGGCATTGAAAATAAACTGTAGATGATGAGGATGCCTTTCCCTACTGCTTTCCTTAAGATGATGTATATATATATATATATATATATATATATATATATATATATATATATATATATATATATATATATATATATATATATATATATATATATATATATATATATATATATTACTAAAAGGACCTCATTCAAACTGCATGGTATCTATAGATACCATCCAGTTTGAATGAGGTCCTTTAGTAATTTAGTTAATGCACAGAACAATTGTGTATGTGATAAAGTTAATATATACGTATGTATACATATATGTGTGTGTTAGTGTGTGTATTAACAGATAGTTAGACACAGAGATAGATGCATAGATAGAAAGATATATATATATATATATATATATATATATATATATATATATATATATATATATATATATATATATATATATATATATATATATATATATATACATATAATACATATATATATATATATATATATATATATATATATATATATATATATATATATATATATATATATATATATATATATATATATATACATATATACATATATGCATATATATAGTAGGGAGTACGGATAGGAAGAACAGTCAGCTCATCATTGATATATTTATTAATAGGTGCGCTTCAGGATCACCCATATCCCATCTTTTCTGGCTAAAAAGATACAAAAACACTAATTAAAACTGACAACAGAGCTTACAAAATTAAAATGCTTTAAAGATTGAAAAATGACAATGACAAAACAAGAAATAGATTACCTTCAGTAGTAAAGTCCAGAGGATGAAAACTGAATAAGAGTAAACAAGGTTAAAGTAAACAAGAAAGGGGTGGGGTTACTATAGTACGACCGTTTTAGGAAGAGACTTTGCCCCTCTTAAACTGACCATTAACCTTCTGACTTCAAGCTCTCATTGTTTGCGCCTGTTATCAAGCACGTGTACTATAATAGAAAGTTCTGAATGAAGTTTTGTTGTCCCACTTAAATTTTAGATAAAAAAAAAAAAATTCAATATATGAAAATGATAGATGCAAGAAATTTGGAAACCTAGATGTGCTTTCATTTTCAGTTTTGTTTATTTGGATGCTGTACTGAGCAATGTTCTTGAGTTACGTCATCTACTATAGTTTTTATTACTGTTCCTTTGCTGTTATCGAAGTCATATAATTGTGATATAGTTTTGAGCTTTTGAATTGTTTTCTTTCGTGTATGCCGTGATCCGTCTTTACCTCCTTGCTGTATCAAGGTTGAATTTTCACTGTGCAGCTATAAAATAGCTCATAATAAATATTCTTTAAATATTGTTACACATATATATATATATATATATATATATATATATATATATATATATATATATATATATATATATATATATATATATATATATTGGGTGTAACAATATTTAAAGAATGTTTATTATGAGCTATTTTATAGCTGTACAGTGAAAATTCAACCTTGATACAGCAAGGAGGTAAAGACGGATTACGGCATGCACGAAAGAAAGCAATTCAAAAGCTCAAAACTATATCACAAATATATATATATATATATATATATATATATATATATATATATATATATATATATATATATATATATATATATATATATATATATATATATTACACATTTATACAGTATTAGATTTACCTGTGCTTTTAAAGCACTGTCATATGATACTCATCACTGCTGTGGCATTTCTGTTATATGTAGATTTTTAAAGATATTTCTGCCACTTTCTGTCGAAAAAACAGATCTATATTTCAATTTATTTCAATTTCAGTGTTCAACAGGATATCACACAACAAGGGAAAGCAATAAATTTATTTACAATCGAAGTATGAGGAGACATTACTTATGAAGAATCCTCGTCAGAGGATGCTACATCGATAACAAAAGAATCTATATATTTATCAATGCAAACATCTCTTGAAGCGTCATCTCTTTTTATATCTTCGGCATGTCTCACATCATTAGCCCAGTTGTCAGAAGATATGGATTCAATTGCTTCTTTGACCAAAGGAAGCAGGTCTGATTTTTAAAATGATTCTTCTTTGCCACGTATGATTTCACCTGCGCCCATATCAGTTCTGTTGCATTATACTGGCAGTGATATGTAGGCAGCCTAACCACTATGTCCATGATCTCTTGCCAGTCTGTCAATCACGTAATCATTTTCTTTACATGAATGTCTTTGCAACTTTACTAATTTTTATTAGCCAGTCTTTAACTTCATCCTTTTGGCAGACATTGTCGGAGGTTTATTAATTCGAACTGAATGATAAGAAGCGTTATCCAACACTATGATGGCAGATGGCCCTATATTGGGAAGAAGCTGGGTTTTAAACCATTTTTCAAACACTGCAGAATTCATCTGAATTTCTAGATTGCGTATCCCTTGTCAGCTGGGTGCTTGATCATTGATAAAAATATTACCCAGAAATGTGGTTAATATTGCAACCAATATTGTGATTGTGTCTACTTACTCTCCAATGTTATTGATGTACAATTAGAAGGAATAAATCATAGGTAAAAATTTTTATTCTGTCACGTCTCTCTCTCTCTCTCTCTCTCTCTCTCTCTCTCTCTCTCTCTCTCTCTCTCTCTCTCTCTCTCTTTTTTTTTTTTTTTGCCCAGCTAGTGGAATAGTAAGCGGAACCATAAAAATGATGAACATTCTTTATGA
>NC_089781.1:39780078-39822578 GCF_040412425.1 Macrobrachium rosenbergii
TGAAGTAATTTCATTGCTGACCTGTTACTACAAAGTAGAGACGTCCCATCTATCGGTAGCCTTAGTAGCCGTCCGAAAGCTACTGGTATCACATTCCAGTGCCCCACTCACTCTGCACTCTCTCATCTCTCTCTCTCTCTCTCTCTCTCTCTCTCTCTCTCTCTCTCTCTTTCAGGTCTGCAACGAAACAAGCTTTACCCAAAATAATTTATTTGGCAAAATCTAACATAACTAAATGGCAAGAAATAAGAAATGGATTAAAATGTTTGACAAAATCTAACATAACTAGATTGCAAGAAATAAGAGATGGATTAAAATGTAGTATTAAAGTTCCCAAAAACCATTTACATTATAGGCTTATACTGTAACTTACAAAGGTTAAAACTGAATGTGGTTCCTACCTCCAAACAGCAATGTTCAGTCTTGAATGATAAATCATGAATCACATGTCTTCACCGAAGACTTCTAATGATGTTCAATGTTGGTCTTCCAGTGATTCCCTTTTCCCATATCTAACCCCTTCACACCTTGGGACTCCGCCCAAAAGACACGCACGAACGCAAGTTCCCCACTGGAACCTGGACACTTCAGGCGAACACACATACAAAGTCACATCACCTGATCTCATGTCTCAAAGAACGATCGGAAAACATCGGTCGGACAAACTCATAATTCATCAAATTAATAGAGGCGCCTCTATTTATAAAAATACTCACACCCACCCCTTACAGAGACCCTTTTACTACTGGCCTTGCCTCTGAGGCTTCCCCCAAAAGCCCTATATCACAAGAAACACCCATCCAGTTTTCCTTTACAACTGATCGGTCTCTCGACCATGCTCGCCAATCACTGCATCCCCTCGAAAACCCGCCTTGAGGAACTTTCTTACCTAAGCTACCAAAATTCTGAAATGTAGGCCTAACATTATATTGTTTAAGAGACGGACAAGACCGCTAAAGGTGACCATAACTCCTACAACTGCCACAATATTTAACACGGCAAAGCCTCTTAATGTGTCCCAGAATATTACAATTAAAACAATGAACCCGTGAAGCCCGAGAACTCAACCCAACCATCGACCTCTGGCTCTTCCGAATTTCAACAAAACCCTTCAAACTGCGGACTGAATCTCTGCACCCTACACAACCATAGACTGACTTAAGGAATCTCTGACCATTATCCCTTCTAGCCATTTTCGAAGCTTTCATCTTCGGAAATGAATCAACTAACTCACTGTTGGCTGATAACAAATACAAAATTTCCCAAGTCATGTGGAAGGAAACCCCTGAAAGAAAAAACAAGAAAAAAAGCAATTCTCCCCCAAAAATTCCCATACAGGAAGAATCCCACAATGTTAATTCCCTTAACTCCAATAATTAATCACAAAAAACCAAAAGAAAGTACTATTTAGACCCACAAGTACATCAAAACCCCATGGGAAAAAAAAACAGACGGACCGAGCGCACAGCTGATTGCTAATAAAAAAAAAACACACACACATAAGGAAGGCAAGTGTCTAGTTTGGTTCATTTTAAGATGTTATTGATGGGCAATCAAGTAGAGGTTCTTATGGATCATAAGCCATTGTTGGATCTCTATTCAATAAACTGGATCTTTCCCCTAAAAGAGCTAGGTGGTATCTGACAATCAGGGATTTTGATGCCAAGCTTAGGTATATAGAGGGTAGACATAATGTTGTAGCGGATACCCTTAGCAGAAGTTTTTCTGATGCAGATGGTACTCATGTATGTTATGTATCTGGGGATTGCATAGACTGGGATATTAGTTTAGTAAAAGCTAAACAGGATGAGGATGAGATTTTGGCAGACGCAAAAGCATTTCTTAGAGGGGAATTAGTTAGGAAGGGTTATAAGTTGCCTTTTGCAGGTCTTGAATTAGAGGGTAATGTGTTAAGTAGGAAGATTAGATAAAGACTGAGAAATATTGAGGATAAGGGTGATATGACGCAAATAATTGTTCCTAGGAGTTTAGTGCCTACGGTTCTGGATATTGTTTACTGTAGGTCTGGCAGTGCGCAATGGGTATTGAGAAGATATATCAGAATATACGGCGACAATTCTTTTGGAAGAATAAGCTCACGTCAGTGGAAGTTTGTGAGAGGTTGTTCAGTTTTTAATGCATGTAAGCCATCGAGGGTCGTTTCTTGTAAATTGGGTTCATTTCCTATTCCCAGCAGACCTTTTTCTAGAGTCCATATGGATCTTTTAAGCAATTTCTGTGAATCAAGTTATGGCCATAGGCACCTGTTGGTGGTTGTTGACGAATTAACGAGGTTCGTAGAGACTTCCTTTGAAGCATAAAACAGCGGAGGAGGTGGGAGTCGCATTCTTTAATGGATATATTTGTCGTTTTGGGGTTCCTGAGGTGTGATTACAGATAATTGTAGGGAATTTGTGAACAAGACATTAGAGTGTCTTGCGGATGTAATGGGCATTCGGAAAGTCACTATTATTCCCTATAGACCAGAAGCTAACGGGCTATGTGAACAGGCAAACAGGAAGATAACTGAAGCTCTCAAGTCGACTGGTGGGGGCAAGAATATTTATTCTTCAGTTGATCTGATGCAAGGGTACTTGCAAGTACTGCTTAGCGAGGAGAGTTGAAAGTACACAGCTTTCTCTTTGCTGAAGGGGCATTATGAGTTCACGCAGAAGCTGTTTGGTTTATCAGGTATTCCAATAACATTTACTAGGCTAATGAAAACAGTTTTGCATGGCTTGTTAGGGAAAGCCATATTTATCTATATAGATAATATTTTAGTTGCTACTGATTATGTAGAGGAACATTTAGAAGTTCTTAAGGAGGTTTTTAGGAGGTTTAGGTTAGCGGGATTGAAGATAAAATTAGCTAAGTGTAATTTTCTGAAGAAGCAAATAGTATATTTGGGTCATACCATTTCTAAGGAGAGTTTTAAAATGAATGAGGATAAGGTTAGGGCAATTGTAGCTTTTGATACTCGCAAGAATAAGAAGCAGATTCGGTCTTTCTTTGGCATGGCTGGATTTTTTGTAGGTTTGAGAAAGGTCTTTCTATTCTAGCATCTCCTTTAACAGATGTCCTGAGGGATGGTGTGCAGTTTGTATGAGGTGATGGGCAGCAATCAGCTTTTCAGAATATTAAGGATGCCTTAGTGAACCCCTCAGTGTTGAAATTTCCTGATTTGGAACGTCCTTTCACGTTGGTGACAGATGCCAGTTGCAATGGTATAGAGGCCTGCCTTAGCAGAAGTTCAATGGAAGACTCCATCCGATTGCATTTTACAGCAGGAAGTTTAAGACACAGGGTAGTAATGAACGGCTGTAGTCGGTAGTGAACAAAGAGGCCTTTGCCTTCGTATCTAGTGCATATTGTTTGTTATGATTTTTGAGCCGACCCCTACTGAACTTTTGTTATGGATATTTGTTGTACCTGGGCGAGGACGCCCAGTGGTAGGTGGGCCGAGCTCCTATTACTGATCAAGCCGACTAATCGCTGGCCTGTAAAAACGCATTTCCTGTGCAAGTGGCTTCTATGTTGACGTAGGTATTTTCCGCGGTTAGAGACAGCAGTTATCCAAAGCACTCATTCATGGCTTCCGGTCATGACCAAGATGCATGGGGAAAATGTGACAGATGGATGGAAGCTTTGTGATATCTGTGGGTTCAAAAGGCAGGGTCCTTCGAACACTGAACCTGGTGGTGACGTCACACTTCAAGGGAGGGGTTATCTAGTGGATTTGTGCATATGTGCGCTATCTGTTATGTATATTATAGAGGAACCATAGAATGGGTAGTCACTTTTGATTTGAGGCTGATGTGATTGCATTTTTGAGCTGTGTTTGTGAATAAGACAGCCACTTTGAAGGACGGCTTCCTGATGGCCATAGAATGTGCTGACCCAATGCTGGCCATTGCTACTGGAGAATCTTAGAGTTATAAGATGATATGACATTGTTCTTAAAACAGATGTAGAAAGAGGTTATGACCCTATCTGACCTTGTTAATAGGACATAATACACACACACACACACACACACACACACACATATATATATATATATATATATATATATATATATATATATATATATATATATATATATATATATATATATATATATATATATATATATATATATATATACTGTATATACAGACAGACAGACAACAATATATATATATATATATATATATATATATATATATATATATATATATATATATATATATATATATTAGCAGATGCTTACTATTGCTCATATTTTCTAGCTCCCATATCCATACCCTTATCCATATCTCATATCTGTATCATACCCATTCCCATACCCATACCCATACCCATATCTGTCCCATACCTATACCCATACCTATCCCCATACCCATATGCACACAACCATACCCACAACCACATCCATACCCATATCCATTCCATACCTACACCCATATCCATACCCATATTACCATTTCCATGCCCATACCCATACCCATATGTGTACCATGCCCTTACCGGGGAGCACCAGCCCAATTACCTTCTGGTCATATAGAAATAACTTGGTGTAAGTGCAGCAGCAGCTGTTGAATGGTTTTGAATAAATGGTAAGGCCAATGGCGGATCCAACTGAACATATCTTGGTGTAGGTGCAGTAGCAACTGTTGATGGGTTTTGAACCAATGCTGATGCCATTGGTGGTTCGGCAGTATCACCAGTACTGCCTGGTGTTGGTCTAGAATTATCTGCCGAGTCCATTTCGAAACCAAAATAACAAAGTTCAGCCAAAAATCCCTTAATATATACTGTTGGGTCACTTAATGTTAAAAATTTCTGGACAGCGATGGGAAAGGAGGAGGAGAGGAGGGGGGAAGGGGAAGGCAAAGGGGGAGGGAGGGTGAAGGAGAAAGGGAAGGTGAGGGGAGGGTGAAGAGGAAGGGAAGGGGAAAGGGGAGGGAGTGACATACAACACACAGATAGGTAGCCAAGGAAATTATTACATATATATATATACATATATATATATATATATATATATATATATATATATATATATATATATATATATATATATATGTATATGGATATATATACAAACACACCCACACACACACACACACACACACACACACACACACACACACACATATATATATATATATATATATATATATATATATATATATATATATATATATATATATATATATATATATATATATATATATATATATATATATATATATATATATATATATATATATATATACATATATGTATATACATGTATATACATACACACACACACACACACACACACACACACACACATATATATATATATATATATATATATATATATATATATATATATATATATATATATATATATATATAAAGGAAAATATGTACCTGGAATCCAACACAGTTGAAGAATTAGTAGACCTACCAAAACAAGGGTAAATATCTAATCGAAGGGGTTTTACAAAATATTAGGCCTAACAGCCTGGAAGCAGGGACAAGTCAGTTAAAACATTACACAGGGAAAGTTACTGATCACCAAAAAATGACAGTGGAAAGAATAAGCTGATTATATATGTTTTCCAAAGTGAACATTTTCACAAGAAAATATATTAAACATATGAATACATAGAAAATATATACAATGTAACTAATTAGTATTCAAGTCAGTGATTTTAACTTTTAGGTCATTCTTGAACATATTACTAACACAGGGGTCCAAATGATACATGCCAGGGCTAAGGTTAAAATTGTAGCTGGAAGTAAGCTGTATAATAACAAATTCTAAAAGATTTTGTGTAGAGAAATCTTTTGATCTGGCAGTCACTGAACTTTCATTCCAACTTATCCTGTGAGAGTTTTCATTTAAATGAATGAATATTGCACTGAATGTCTGCCCAGTTTTGCCAGAATACTTATGCTGTTTAATTCGTACTTTTAAATCCTTACTGTATTGGCCAATCTAAAAAGAAAGGCAGCCCAAACATGGAATTTTATATAGGTTGTTGCTTTCTTTTGAGCTATTTTTTATTAACATTCCTTTTAGTGTGTTATTATAGGTAAAACCCAGGTTGACATTAAAAGATTTTAACAATAGTTTTATGGTTTCAAAAGCACTAAAAAAAGGCAAGCTGAGAATGTTCTTAGGGGTTTCTTTCTCCATGTTTCTTTCACTATAAAAAGTTTTGTGGGCTTTATTATAGCAAATATCTAGTATATGTGAAGGATATCATAAATCTCTCCCTATTTTTCTTATATATTCGATTTCTTGACCCAAATACTAGGGACTGACAATTTAATATTTTAATGGAGATACTGTAATATAGTCTGTTTATATAATATGATATGAACTGCATTAAGAAAATCTACAGCACATTAAGTCTTCGAGAAACAGAGAGGGAGAGCGAAAGAGAATAAGAGTTGTGAAATAATAAAAAATCAGGAGGAAGTATGTTTGTAAACTTTTTCGCCGCATCTCATCCTCCTTTGTGTTATGCGGAAGTAATATATAAAAGAGAATTGCAAAGTTGTTGGAGTAAAACACAAAGCTGGAGACGGCTGCAAGATAATGATCAAGGGTACAGTAGATTATTCAGGATAAAACGTAAATAAGAAATTCCTTTACATCGATTATTTTGGCTAATTGTTCCTTTCGTTTTAGTATTTTTGCTGAATACTGTAGAAATATGCCTAATGTCAAGGTGTACAGGGTAAAAAATCATATTTATTTCTTCAGTTTACGAGAGAGAGAGAGAGAGAGAGAGAGAGAGAGAGAGAGAGAGAGAGAGAGAGAGAGAGAGAGAGAGAGAGATGAATCTGAAGGGGAATGATAAAAGAGAAAGGTTAATCTAAGTAACTTAAGGTATCCTTTTCAAGATGGTAAAGACTCTATGTTGACTTGACATAGACAGGCAGTGATGTAAAGGATAGCTAGAAAATATCATCAGCAGTATCTCCTTAAGAGTAGTTTATATTTTTATTTGTTTAGTATAATACGTTTTTTAATATTATTGCTTAATTTGATAATTATTCTTGAAATAAAAGTCGGTATCTTTACTCCTCACGTTTTTTTAAAGGTATATATTCTGTGGTTTATATATACATGGACTGAACAATTTATGTATTATGGTCGTTTTGGAATTATTTTCAGTTTGAAATGTAATGCTACTTGACTGCCTGTCTGTTTCTGCTTTGAGGTTGATCATTCGGTCTTTTGGATAAAGCAACTGGAATTTAACCAGTGCAGTGAGGATTGAAACTAATGTCAGTGAAGCTAGGTTGTAAAAAGCTAATCTTAATAACTTTTTATCTTATACGAGCAAAAATAACCAATATCATCTCCTGCGACACTTAGAAGGATTAATAACTACTTACAAATATGTTTCATGCTCAATATGTCGGATAAAAGATTTCCAGGAAGGAAGAAGAAGGATATGTAAACGAAAACTCGAAAAAATTTAGAATTTGCATATGATGGTGAAGTAGAAAATATCTATTTACCGAGTAACCAAGTAGATATGCGTAGCCCCGAAGTAGGAATCATATAATCTAGATTCAAAAGAAACGGTTGTCTGTGAGAAATTCCATGCTAAAATGAATTCCTTTTACATGAATGAATCATTTAAGAAATAATAATATACCAGTCAAGAAAAAGATGATTTAATTGACAGAAACACAGTTCGAGAAAATGTGAGTAAATACATATAAGAAAATTAGAAATTAAATAAATTTAGAATTCATTTTCATTGTTTTGATTGTTCTCAGGAAAAGAAAATATTTATAGCTAATATCAAAGTTATGAAGGCCACGCAAAAAGCTCTACATATGCAAAATAAAATTCTGCACTTACTGTTTTTGCCTACTTCTTTCCATGACATTTTTTTTTTCTTAATGAAAAACTTGAAACCCTAATACCCAAATGCCATTATCATCCGAAAACCTAAGAAACTCGTTCTTTCATGAACCGAGAAACCAGACAATAAAGATCTGACGACCATAGAAGGTAAATACGGAAACGACCTTCGCAAAGAGGTAAGGTCTGCAGTCGTCACTCCAATTACTATTCCCATAAAACAGATAACGAGGTCTGTGGGGAGCAGTAAAGCCAGCAAGCGTTCATTTCGCTAATGGGCACGACATTCCAAATCACCGCTGGGTTTAAAAATCCTAAGAGGTAAAAAAGTGATGACATTTGCATGTGACTGCAATAAAAGTTCAGCAGGCACACGAGAGGGCTCGTTGAAAATGTAACTGTTGGCTTTGGCTAACTGCACATAATCAATTAAGAAATGTTTACAGTATCTCCATGAATTTGGATTATGGTGGATGATCCTTTTTTCGGGGAAATTATCAGAATTGCTGCATGACATGCAAAGGATACTTGAATGAAAGCAAAGCAGGAAAGTAAACTGAAGAGTCTGTCATTTTTCACCGTAGTTTTTATAACATGTTTCTAAAAAGGTTAAAAAATATCTAGACGAAAAATTGTAACAGGCATTTTATTCCACATTTTAAGAATATGATGGGATACACATAAGAGTTTTGCTAAGTGATACGGCATTAATAACAGAGAAAATGTGATAAGTAACAAAAGATGACAACGGGTAGTGCATTATTAGCAGTAGGTAGTCGTTTAGTCTTCAATGTAGGCATATAGAAAGGAGGATATTATGTAACAGTTCACTTGCCTGGATTTATTGGTGCCATTTGTTTTATCATTTCATGGTCTAAAGCCCCTTTTTATACAAAACATACACACACATATATATCTATGTATCACAAAATCCACGTCAGAAGGTGAGTGAAAACCGGGACTTTGCACAAGTAATTTTGTAGTTTATTCTATACTTTCAAGTTCACACTGAATACAAAAGAAGTTGACAGAGCTTTATATACAAAAACAGAAGGGGGTGGGGTCACAGTTTATTAATCTGGGCAGCATGTTCTTTAAACAAAAAAGATAGGGATAAAGGACCAAGGGATAATCCAGGGTGGAGATTAACATTCCTTGTGGAGGTAGGTTCAAAAAACGCAGTCTCTATCAGATTCCTTTTCCGATGGTCACTGACCTTGTAGATTATTGATGACTTATCTCAGTTCATCGCATGTCCTGTCTTAAGCCAATGATCCGTAGTGCCATTATTTGATAAGCCTCTTGAAATGGTATATTTGTGCTGGGAGCTTCTTACTTTTAGTCTTTTTGATGCTTGACCAATATAAATCTTATTACATTCTTTGCAAGGAATACTGTGTACAATATTGTTTGAATTGGGCAGACTATTCTTAATTAGTTTATTTCTCAAAATATTATTATATTTAAATACTAAGTTAATATCAATAGTTTTTTAAAATGGGCACAGCAGGAATGAAATTAGGATGAAATGGTAAACAGAGAATATTCTTAAGTTCTTTGTTAACACTGGTTGGATTGTAATATGTCTTTTTTTCTTCATTTTTACAAAGTTCTAAAAATTATGGAGGGTAACATAATGGATCTCCTATTTTATCAATAATGTTAAACTCCTCTTCCAAAAATTCAGGACTACAAATTCTAAGAGCTCTAATATACATACAGGGAAATGTTGACACCTCAATTTGTTTAGCATGATTAGAGTAAAAATGAATTTATGAGAAATTATTCGTGGGTTTCCTGTATATTTTAAAACAAAAATTGGTATTATTTCTAATAACTAAGATATCCAAAATGGTATACAATTATTTCCTCCATATTCATTGTGAATTTTATGGATGGTACAAGATTATTCATTGTTTGCAAGAAATCAGGAATATTTACATTTTCTTTTACGACACCAAAACAATCGTCCACATATCTAACCCAAAACACATTGGAGAATAGATTTCTTGGAATAAGTCTAGACTCAAAGAATTCCATGTAAATATTAGACAAAAATGGCGAAAGAGGGTTCCCCATTAGCATACCAAATATTTGTTCATAAAAATTACCATTACAAGTGAATTTACAACTTTTTATACAAAGGGATGTCAAAATAATAATAACATTGGTAGGTAATTCTAGATCATACAAGTCCAAATGTTGTGATAAATATTGAAGTATGTCATCAATAGGAACTTTAGTAAATAAAGATGTCACTGCAAAACTGGTTAATTTGTCAGTACTGGATAATTCAATATGGGGAAAGTCTAGCACAGAAATCAACAGAGTTTTGTAAATGGGAATTTGAAGTACTACGCAGAATTGGTGATAGTAATTCAACTAGATATTTAGAAAGTTTATAACTAATAGAACTGGTTGAACTGATAATGGGCCAGATCGGAAAATCTCTTTTATGGGTTTTGATTAATCCGCACATGTAAGGTAAGGATGGGCCAGTCGTTGACACTTTCTCTTTCATTGAACTGAATTCCTTTAGTATAGTTTTTATTTTAGAATTTAAACTTTTTATGACATCAGCTGGTGGGTCTTTCCGTCGTTTTTTGTAAGTACTCGAATCAGATAATAAGTTTTCCATTTTTTCAACATAGATAATTTTATCCATTATTACAAAACAACTGGATATGTCGGCTTTAGTAATGTGCAAACTTTTATCTTTCTTCGTTTCATGAATTGCATCTATAAACCTTTTTGGGAAATTCACTATTTTATTAGGTATTTGAAGTAAGCTGAAGAAAAGGCCTTTAACTTAATTAATTGAAGGTGATACAGATGTGTTTTTTGTTCCAGTTTGGATATTTCTGAGATGATGTTTGTGCACGAAATGTCATCACTAATAGAATATGATAAGCCATAGCCTAACGCACATTGAAGATTCTGGTCCAGTTATTTGTTCGAGAGGTTTAATACACAATTGTCTTTATGTTTGTTATTCCAGTCACTTATCTCAATGAGACTTTTTAACACTTTCCACTCTTGCCTCAGCCGAGACGAGAGTAGCTGCCACTCCAGGTACTAGCTGGTACTTGGGAAGTCAACTCAATTTACTGCGAAAGTTTTTAAAAAGTTCCATACTGTCTGCATTCTAGTTTGATAGGATTCTCGATAATGGGATCAATAAAAAGAGTAATACTTTTTCTATCTTTGTGTCCAGTTGTCGTTGACATACTTTTAATACTTTACATGCAGGAACACTTAGAATTTCCCAAAATATTCGGAAAATATATCTTACGATGAATTTTCCCTAGCAATTTTTGCTTCATAAAACACTAATATTCTATTTTTTCCTCTTGATATATGCTCCCCCTCAACATCCATTAAACTGTGATTATAATTTTTCATGAAATGGGCTGATATTGTAATCATCTTATTCAATTTGAAGCCAATTTTTTTAAACAATACCAGTCACCGTAGTCTAAATCGGGCTGCGTTCATTTACTTGTGAGATGAAGAACGCTCTGTACCGAGTGCTTAACAAGAAAATGCCATTTATGAAATTACTGATTAACTATTTCTTCTTTACTAGAAATTAGTCCTCACTTGGTAGTTCACTTACACACTAATTTTGTTATATCTAAAATAAAAATATAGAAAAGAACGAAAACATTGACAAAACCAGAAAATAAAAACTTGGGGTTTTCTGACTATATGGCATCATATGATCCACGTGTTTACAACCTAGTGTTATAATCCCCAGCCGCCCAGTCCCCCAGCCCTGGCCAACTCGGTAGGAAGCATTGTGTAGAGAGAGAGAGAGAGAGAGAGAGAGAGATTGACAGGGATGCACTATCCAGACCGTGAGGGAATGTAACTTGTTAGTGTAATTTCAGACACACACACACACACACACACACACACACACACACACACATATATATATATATATATATATATATATATATATATATATATATATATATATATATATATATATATATATATATATATATATATATATATATATATATATATGTATGTATATTTATATGTATGTGTATGTGTGTGTTTGTGTGCATATGTGTTGTATGCATAAATCCACGCACTTTGTACCTATAGCAGCTCTCATATTTCACGGGTAATAGATTACCTTTCCATCGGATAAAAGAATGTTAACATTTGTATTTTACTTTTTCTAATGGTTACTTTTAAGGGCATCATTTTTTAGAAAGGGCAAACCTATTTTCTAACTCTGATATGAATGCGTGAAAATATGCACAGGTAACCCAATATATTTCAGTAATATTGCAATGTTATCAGTACAAATTAATTTTTCTGTATGCAATTGTTGATTGAAATGACAGATCAGTGAATATATATTGATCCTATTTCTGGGTGATATTTTAGCGATGACCAGGCTATCAGTTGACAAGGAATACCGTACACAGTTTTCTAGATTCAGATTCATGAACGCTGTGTGAGAATTTTATAACAGGATGTAGTTAGTGTATACGCACAGACATAACTATACAGCTATCTGGATTTACCAAAAATATTTGCTTTTATATTAGTCATACTTCATAGCTCTGCAATACATTATTCCTTATGATTCATTATATATTCTTGTAATTAAATAAATTTTAATTGTTCAAGTATATTTTTTTCAGAATTTCATAGGAATTCATATCAGATATCATTGGCATTAGTTATGTTATATTTTCATAAGCCTGATATTTGAAGAAATCTCTGTCACTTTCATAACATTGATATGTTCGGTCATTGAAGGAATGCCTTGTTATTTGCTATGACTGTGTGTATGTGTGTGTGTGCAAGAGAGAGAGAGAGAGAGAGAGAGAGAGAGAGAGAGAGAGAGAGAGAGAGAGAGAGAAAGAGATAATGTATACAGTAAGAACAGCGGCCACTAGTTTTTCTTTTTAGCGCAGCTACTGCCAAACTGCCAATCTCCTCAGAGAAAAATATTACAATCTTTGCATGTTGTATAGAGTACATATTTTATATAGGTTTAGGTTGAAAAGATAAAAGAAAACATACAATTTTTTCCCTTGAGCTTTTTACAATGAAGAATACTCTTGAAAATTATAGATTTGAAAACTGAAAGCCATTTTGTTTTGATACTTGGTATGGCCTAGGCGTGATAGGTAATTTCCGCACTTTTTTAGGGGGTTAAGGTGATTTTGTGGATAATTGGTAGGTGGCAAACCCATGGTCTTTGTTAGACCATGGGCAAACCTATTTACATGGCATATGCGGGAGTGTCATTGTTCAATTTCCTGGCCTCCACATACATCAGGTATGGTAGGCGTGACCGCAAAACCATTTGCTTGAGATTAGTGCCAGAGATTATCCCGAACCCTTCTCGCAGATTCCTGTTCGTACTTTGATCCCTCACGGGGATTCCAGAATTCCCTCATCGGCAGTCAAAAGTCAGGAGGAAAGTGGAAACGATATTTGAAGGTTCCGGAATCCCCCGTCATAAATCAGACTGGGGAATAGGAATATGTCAGGACTCTAGATAATCCCACTGTCCCCTTCTGAAGTAAGTGTTCCAGTGGTCAAGCCCACCAAAGTCGAAGCATGTGGGCAATAGTGAGAGCGAAAAACAAAGAGGAGCCATTCACTTCTTTCAAAAGAACACTTGCATCTCAAACACAACCCAAGTAGTCTGCCATGCAGATAATCAAAAACAGTCGAGATTACAAAATATTGTTGTTAAAAATATCATGTTCTGTTGTGTAATCACCGTTTTTATCGGCCATTCAATCTTTATACACACGCGTACACACACACACACACACATATATATATATATATATATATATATATATATATATATATATATATATATATATATATATATATATATATATATATATATATATATATATATATATATATATATATATATATATAATATATATATGGACAAAAAGTAATTAAGGCAGGTAAACTTTAAACCTGATGTACTTTATTATGCTGGCGTCTCAGGACCATGTGTCCCATTTTCAAAGCTATAAATTAAAAGACAACAGAATTAAAAATAGACTCAGATTTTAAAACGAGAAAAAGAAATTTTGCATAAAAGTATAAAAAGAAACATAACAGAGAAAGGAACAATGAATACCAAATAGTGCTGAAGGCAAAAGCTGAGTTACATTTAGGGTCCGTTTTGGTTCTAACGGAAACTCACGAGAGGTATAGAGGTGTTGACGTGGACTGAGTATTTAATTGGGGAACTATTTGTTTAATGAAAAGAGCTTCTAGTATTGACAGTTGGTGGTCATTCGAGCTTTGCCTATTATTTTGAAATCCTTTGTAATTGATATTAGATCTGCATTTTTTCCGTGGTCTCTTATGCATGAAAATTCGGGGTTTGATAATTTAGCACCCGTTCGGTAACTTACGCCACGATGAGAGTCTAATTTCACCTTCAGCAACCTACGAGTGGAGCCATTTGGTACTCCCCAGGTCACATCTGGGGCAATTAAACAGGTATATGACTCCTGAGGTCATCAGAGGGTGCAGACTTTCTTTATATTTAAACATAGACTTGATCGTCATTGGATTATTAGGTATTAGTTTCAATTCGACAGCCGGTAAATACTTGTTTATTATCTGTCGTAAATCTTGGTAAAAATGTTTATCGTAGATAAGCGGGACACTTGCATAGAAAGGTAGTTTAGGTACTGTTGGTATTTTGAATTTTGGTTGAAAAATATTATTTAAAAATTTGAGTAAATTTTTGTAAAAGATCTCAGATGGGAAACAGTTATTAATAAAATATTGGTGGAGATATAGAATTTCCTCGTGAAAACCATTCCAATCAGATGTTAAACTAAAGGCCCTGTGGAAGAGGGTAGATAAAGGATTTAACTTAAAATTAAAGAAACAATGGCTATAAAAATTAGAACCCAGACCGGTAAAAGTTTCTTTCCTAAAAATCGTGGTATTAAAATGATCATCGTGTCTTGAAACCATTATATCTAAGAAAGGCAATTTATTTTCACTTTCATATTCGACTGTAAACTTTATGTTTGGATGCATTTGGTTGGCATACTTAAGAAATTCATCTGCTCGATCTTTGTTCCTGAGCAGTAGAAAGGTGTCATCAACACATCTTCTGTAAAAAAGCGGAAGGCAAGCCAAAGGGCAATCGTCCAGCAGGCGCTCCTCCAGGGAGGACATAAAAATGTTTGCAAAGGTAGGACCTAATGGAGATCCCATGGCCATTCCCTTGGAACCAAAACGGACCCTGAATGTCACTCAGCTTTTGCCTTCAGCACTATTTGGTATTCATTGTTCCTTTCTGTTATGTTGCTTTTTATACTTTTATGTAAAATTTCTTTTTTCTTGTTTTAAAATCTGAGTCCATTTTTAATTCTGTCGTCTTTTTAATTTATAGCTTTGAAAATGGGACACATGGTCCTGAAACGTCAGCATAATAAAGTACATTGAAAGGAAATTCAAGGAATTCTCCTTCTCCCTAACTCGATGCTATATATATATATATATATATATATATATATATATATATATATATATATATATATATATACATATATATATATATATATATATATACATATATACATATATATATATATATATATATATATTTATATATATATATATATATATATATATATATATATATATATATATATATATATATATAGATATAGAGAAAGAGAGAATGTTATTGCAGAATATCTGCGATGTTAATCTTTTGCCTTGCAATTTTTTTTATATCATCGACAATGAAAAGGAAAAATTTCAATGACAAAAAATAAATGACAAATCATGAGAGGAAAGAATTTTTGTGTTCAAGTAAACATAATTTTCCACGTGTATGTCATCATTATATATTTCTTATTAATTCGTCCTTGCTAACACTTATTATTTTCGTCCAGAAGTTGTTGGGGAGGGGTACAGAGCCTTTTGCCAATATCACTCTCTAAGTTGTGAGTCAGAACCGGACGAATTGTATACCATTCAACCAAAACTCCTTATAACAAAATGACTATGTTATTGCCACTGTCGTCGATTCCTATAAACTCTCCTCCTGTAGGACACATTTCAAAGAAATCTAAGATTTCAGATGTAGTGTGCAATTACCAGTTAGACTATACTATTGTTGGAAACCAGTTGCTTTAAAGGGATGACATTGGAGCGCTAAACGAGTTGCCGCACTTTTTTCAGGATTCACAGATTAGTTAAATAGGGACATTAGCTTCTCAAAAAGAGTGACAAACTATTTTAAAAAGTTGGTAACAGAATTGTTAACCTTTAGTGTATATGCAAGTTGTGAATAACTGTGAAAAATAAAACTTGTTTTAATTATTTGGATGAATATACAAATAACAATTAATATGGCCAATATGCGATTTATTTTTCTAAAAGAATGAAACAATTTCTAATATTAAAAACATAGAGCCTGGGCAGAGGAGAAAGAAAGTGACCGCTTGAAGTCATGCCTCTTAACCTCCATACCCTTACCCCTTCTAATCCATTGTTTTCTCCACATAGCAGGCAAAGCAGAGATGTGTATTATCACCTGACAGCCACTGAACATGGCAAAAAGCCGCTGAGAGAAGGAATCTAAAGCTTTTCATTTTATCTATTAATCTGGAATGATTTTAAGGGGAATGGGGATGATGATTTATTTCAGACTAGAAAGAAATTAATCACTAGGAACCACTGAAGCTAGTATGGTGATCTAAATAAATGAAAAAATTCATATGAAGTAAGCAACGAATAATCAAAAACTTTTCAGTGGGGCCGTACAGCTAGCCTGAGGACTGAGTCGATAAAAAGGTGTTGGGCTAGTATAGGTGGCCCAAAGGGTTCAGAGGGTTAATTCATGATCCAGGCTTATCAAAATTAAATAATGGCATTGTGGATCATTGGCTTAAGACAGGCCACTCGATGAGCTGGGGTAAGTCAACGATAATCTACAAGGTCAACGATCATTGGAAAAGGAATCTGCTAGAGACTGTGTTTATTGAAGCTACGTCCACCAGGAATGTTAATCTCCACCCTGGATTATCCCTTGATCCTTTGTCCCTGTCTTTTTTGTTTAAAGAACATGCTCCCCATATTAACAAAACTGTAACCCTGCCCCCTCTTCTGTTTTTTTTGTATATAAAGCTCTGTCAACTTTTTTTTATTTCAGTGTGACCTTGAAAATGAAGAATAAACTACGAAAGTGCTTATTTAAAGTCCTGGTTTTCACTCGCCTTCTGACATGGATTTTGTGATATTCTCAAGCACACGTTCCTTTGTGCTGCATTGATATCTATGTGTGTGTGTATATATATATATATATATATATATATATATATATATATATATATATATATATATATATATATATATATATATATATATATATATATATATATGTGTGTGTGTGTGTGTGTGTGTGTGTGTGTGTATATGTTTTTTTTTTACATAGGCTATTTTCATTCCTCCTCTTAGCCAGCCAAATAATAATTCGAATTTCTGAACAAAAACACTTCTCAGTTAACTGGTAGGCTCGATTTACTGGAGGGAAAGAAGGAAGTGGCCTATTTTTAAGTCAGGTAGGACAATAGCACCCCCTTTGACCCCCCCAAATCACTTGTTCAGTAGTTGATGCCCGTCCGTTGGGGTATAGAGGCGAAGCCAGGCTGTGAGGTAGACTAGGAACTTAATCTTTAGGTACTTGACCATATGACCTATTTTTCTCCACACTTTTGCTGGCTATATGACTAAATTGCAGGATGACTGACCTACGCCAACGGACACCAACACTACCAGACACGCACCTCACCTCACAAACCACAGATGACTCGGTATCCAGTCAGCAATACGAAAGGTCTCAGTGCTCTCCACTCCTTTTTCTTCTGGAGGGACTAAGAGCGTCGGACTACCCGTCCTTGTATGTTAAGCACGTCAGGAGCAATTAGTCCTCTAGCCAGTCCTTTTCCTCTCAGTAAATTTCTCTCTTTTTATTTTTTCGAATTTTCAGTTTTCATTCTCCTAACAAAGCCCTTTTTGTTAAGCCAAATCTACCAAAAGCAGCCCACAACTCACCCCCATGACTTGTCCTAAACTAACTCTTGATCAGTTCAGTGATCAGCAGTAGATTACTCCCTCCATAGTTTTACCACAGGCTAATTTTAAATTTAATTAAGCAACTCCTCCATGGTGCATTGTTTAGCTTAGTGTGAGCCAAATTCCTTTGTAGAGAATGCTAATCCTGAATTCTCTTACAGAGTTCTCGCTACTATCTGCTCTGTCGACCCAGCCCTGTGAACTCAAATCATCTTAAAAGTACTGCCATTTCAATAAATGCAAGACTTCCCTGGTGCGCAGTCCGGGGAGCAATAACCTGTTCCCCTTTTTTGTTGTACATAAGAGAGCCTGATCATTCAAGACAAATTTACCTCATCATATGCAGAGATTCATTGTGCATTGCCAATTTGCATTTTTTCATTAGTTGAGTTTACTTGCTGTATCATCAGCCTTTCAGATTACCTCCTTGGTTTTTTTCTGTAAATAAATTCAATTTAACGTGACTAGATACTCATTTCACATGGCGACCTTCCAATCCCTGATTAAATAATGGTAATATCAAGGTAAGTTACCCATTTTCCCCTTCATTTTGTTACAGGTTGGTCTTCTCTGTTGGTCCATTAAGGCAGTAACTAAATAAAGACCCCCTTTCATCCCTCCAATGGACCCAATCTGTAAAAGTGACGACCTCGAACTAGGATTCCTATAGACTAGCAATAACTAGCATTGCTAACTGCTAAAACTAGGGATGAACAAACCAGGAACAAATCATTCATTTAACTTCATTTCATTATTTCACAAGGGTACAAAGGCGACTGAAGCAAGAGTACCCAGGTAAAGGTTGTTATCATTCAGTCTTATAACATTCAGGGTAGGAAAGCAATATTATTTTTTTAAGAGAAAGAGTAAAACCACGAGTCTCTTTTGTTAGAATTTCTTCATAAAACAGGTGAAAAACTTTCACCACCACAAACTTCCCAGTTGTAGGGAGCAGTGTTGTGTTGCCAGATGAATGAGCAGTAGGAGTTAGGAAGTGTTTACTAGGGAATTATAGCATATGTTAGCCATGAACAGTTAGCTAGGAGTTTTGTTCAAGAACAGTTACGGCAGAGAAAGTACATATATGAATTTAAAATAGTTTCTCTAGCATCCGACACTGAAGGGATGCGAGTAGACATTGTGTTCAGTTGGCACATGCACGAATCCTTCCATTGTCCCCAACAATAAAAAACATTCCAAGCATAGTCATTTAACAAAAACTTACATTCGATATTCAGTAATGTAAAGGCATTGCTGATGTTTAAAATGAAATAATTCAGTTTTGCATTCAAAACCCAGCCTTCAGCCAAGAAAATAGTGTTTTTTTCCCTCCAATTCCACTCCCCCATCCTCCTCTCTCGTGTGACAAAGCGAGCGAACATCTGTGTTCCACCTATGCGACTCAGTCCCACATCTCTTGTTCACGCTGAACGAAATTTCATAATTTTTCACCCTAATGTAAACCCTCACGAAGACTTGAATATATTTGAAAATAATTTGCAATCCTTTACCCACCATCACTTGTCATGATGGCACAAGCCAGTAAAAATTTATGTAAATACCAAAGGTTCATTTTAAAGGAAAAAAGTAACTTATTGTAATTTTTGCAATTGTAATTTATTTAAGCAAAAGGTAGAGTAACTTCAATCATAACGAATATGTTCATTACCATACGCTTTCAGAGAGAGAGAGAGAGAGAGAGAGAGAGAGAGAGAGAGAGAGAGAGAGGATTTCTTTTTTATCATAATGAAGGGGATACTAACAATTAATCAATGAGTATTGGTAATTAAACCCACAAATTTATAAAAGCCAAGTACAATAAGAATTTTCTTTTAATTTTACCCAACCGTTGATCTTTTAAGATCCCATTTCATTAGTTCTTTATTCATTCGCACATAGTGCGTGAATTTATATAAACACCAGTGTTCATTGAATTATCTCCCATCTCTTTTTCTTTTCCGTTAAGTGCCTCAGCCGCGGAGTGAATTCTCGTGCATTTCATAGAGCATATGTACCGCCATTTAATAACATTTATCAGTTGCCGTGCACGAGTGGGTATTCATTATCCAAGACTTGCGTATGCCCCAAGCACCAAATCTCATATTGCATGCAAAGCCATAACTTCCCTTTCCTCATGTCAGGGAGCAACCACTAGTTCTTAGGACTAACCACCCATGAGTGCACGCCCAAGGGTTTCCATTTCCATAGTGCCACTAATCTGAGGCTCTGCCAACCAATTAAGCTACTGAAGCACTTACCTTTCTCCTTTCCTTCTTACTCCTTGCTCACCTTCTGCCTCAGGCAGAGTGCCATTTCTTTCAGTGCCGTTTGATTGCACTGACCTTTTAGAGTTGCTCCCCGGAGCACACCGGTACCACAGTGCCACCAAATCAAAGAAATCACTCATAAGTCACTGGACCTGTAGCTGAGATACAGAGTGCCACCAACAGTGTATCCTCCTATAAGGACCGTAGCGCCTTCAGGATCTCTCCCATTTCCTAAGTGTTTCCACCCATAAGGAATATCATACCTTCCGGAGCACTTCCATAACCACTAGCGTGTCCGCCCATAAGGATCAGACTTCCTTCAGGATTGCTCCATCAGTGTGACCTTTGCATGGTACACTCAACCACAGTGCCACCTTATTGAAAAGGTGCTGAAGTGCCACCACATTATGGGACACTGTCACCTCGTCACAGACCATTTCCCCTAGTCCTCATCATAAACTACAACCATGTCTCTAGAACAGAGCCAAGCCCTCATGAACATGGGCAATGACACAGGTTTCATGGGACGGGAACTCACCCAGTGGGTGAAAGAGCAGCTAGAAAAGCAGAAGTATGAAGAAGAGCAGAGGAATGGGGAAGCCGAACAGAGGCAGCTGGAAGATGAAAGAGAAGAAAGGAGAAGACAGCATGAATTAGCTCTTAAGGCAAGCGAGCTGGCTCTAATAGAAAAGGAGCTCGAGCTGGAGAGAGCAAGGAAGGAGAGCGCTGAAGCTATAGCGGTCCAACAAGCCTCCAACTCCATACCTGCTGCACTAAATGCTTCGCTCTCAAGCCTTAACTCTCTAGTCCCCAAGTGGACTGAGGAAGAGCCGGAAGCATGGCTAGAAGAGGTTGAGGCACTCTTCGATAATTTCAACACCACTGAGGCCGAGAGGGCCTTAGTGATGACCAAACACCTGGAAGGAAAAGCAAAGGCAGCCCTCCGCTCACTGGTGCAGAGTCAAACAGGCAACATGACCAAAGTCCGTAGGGTCATCACCAATGCCTATGAGATTACCCTGGAGAAATGGAGACACCGGTTCCGAGGTCTTGCCAAGGAAGTCGGCTGGTCCTGGACGGAATGGGTCTGTCACAAGACCCAGTCTGGTACCTGCTGGTTCGACTCCCTCTCATGCACGACCTTCAAGGACTTATTTAATAGGACCATGCTGGAAGAACTTTTCCAATGTGTGCCTGGGCCCCTTGCTGTATATCTCAGTGATAAGCAGCCCACCACACTTATGGAAGCCTGCCGCTTGGCCGATGCCTGGGAAACATTTAACCAGTCCTACAACACGTCTCAACACCGCATAGTGCCACCCAGTTACCTCTCAGGCTCAACTTGCCCAAAGAACTGCCTGCCTAGCAAACCCACTTGCACCAATTGCAAGAAGTTCGGTCATGCCGAAGCTGATTGCTGTTTCAAATTGAACAACAATAGACAGCCTACCAACAACCACCAAACCTCCTCTCCTTCTACCTCTGCACAACCTCCCCCACAAACTGTCACTGTAAGAAGATCAGCCCAAATCAAGGGAATCTGCCAAGACTGTGGAACTCCAGGGCATTATTCTGTCAGATATCCGGCCGGCCCAAAACACATGGTCTCCCCAAGGACCGTCTACCTGATTAGTGCCATATCCTCCATGGCTGTGCTGCCAGAGATGTCTCACCCTGAGCGGGTCTGGACCCAGTTCGTCTCAGTGGCACCTCTGGATAGCTCTAGCCTACCAGTGAACCTATCAGCCACAGTAGACACTGGCTCAGCCATTAGCCTGATTGATCGGGGCCAAGTGCCAGCCAGTGCCACTGTGGATGAAAAGACCTGGTGGACGATGACCTGGGTAGAAGACCACTCCAAGACCATTCCAACAGTCAAACTCAGGGTAACCACACCTTGGGGCACCCAATCTCACCGCCTTGGCATGGTGAACAGCATCCGGCACAGAGTGGAGTTCCTGGTAGGACGAGACATTCTCAGGGGATGTCCATCCCCCAGGCCACTCTGTTGCCTATCTACCTCCACCAGGGAGGCCACTCCAAACCAGCCTGACCGGGACACAGCCACTGTGACAGCTGTGCCACCGTCAGTCCAATCTTCCATTCACTAAGGTGTGCAATGGAAAGAACATCCTACAACCCACTCCAGGCCTAGTCCTCAGTTCGCACGACAGGATGGCCACCAAAAATCTCCCCCCTCACCACGAAGGGACACCACCTGGTACTGCTGCAGGATCTGCAATGTAAGAGGGCACTCTGAAAACTGGGCAAGGTGCCCCGGCAAGCTAGCCGCAGCGGATATCCCTGCCACAACTATTCCACGAGGTCTGCCATTCAACCAAGACAGGAATCTCTGTCCCCTACTACGTTGGGTATACCGAGGGGTCTTGCACTCCCAGGTCCCTCATCAGCCACGCCTGACTCCAATCCTCTGCTAGTGCCACTGGAGAGCACTGGGCAGTGCCAAGCTCTGCCAATCTCGGACGGAATCCCTATACAAACCTTAATCCCCGTGCCTGGCCCCAAGTCAGGGCCAGTGCCAGACTAAACGCCAAGCCTCACGAATTAGTTATTGCCCATTATGAGTCCCCGACCCCTGATGTTTCTTCTTCCTAATCTCCTTCCACTGCCGAGGATGATCCTCTGGTGAACCTGGGTGTTACACCTTCTCTGGTCGACCAGGGCTACTAGGGCTACCCCTGATCCTGCTCCTGACAGCACTTCTGGCCTTTCCCAAGAGTTGGTGCCCTCGTCACCTCCTAGGAATGGCCCTCAAAGAAAAAGAAGGGGAGGAAGCGATCCAATTAACTAATCAGAGTCACCCGCTCTCCTTGGCACCAGTGTCCCATTGGCACAGTGCCACTTCCACCTCAGAGTGATCTTGGCACCTACCCAGAGAAGGTAGCCTGTGTGATCTCTGTCCCAATAGACTTACCTCTAACACTTTAGGCATTTTTTAATACTAAGCTTGTGACTAGCATCATCTAACTGTCCAATACTCAAGTTGGTACACCCCCTGGTCAGTTACTATAATAAACCTTTCAGGTTATTCATGTTCACAGTTGTTGTGTGAATTATTCATTAAGCATTGCGTAATCCGTAATTAATTGCATTCAGTTAGGTCTGTGTCATTAGTTAGTGCCAGAGCCGTAGGATAGTAGGCTATGTCAGAGATTTACCATGTGCCCATTGCCTAGGAGTAGAGTTCCCCTGTCATCAGAGACAACCAGTAGAAATTGTTTATACCATTGTGCAATACAAGTGCCCATTTATAGCAGTTAGGTAGGTTCATTGAGCTATTGCAGTGCAAAAGCACAACTCGTGTAGGGATGCTAGCTGTCTAGTTGGGACGAATAGCTTACTTAGCCAAGACCTTCATACCCGAAAGGGTATGAATGCCTTTTCAAAGGGGGGACCTTTCACTTATTTTCATTCCTCCCTCTTAGCCAGCCAAATAATAATTTGAATTTCTGAACAAAAACACTTCTCAGTTAACTGTTAGGCTTGATTTACTGGCAGGAAAGAAGGGAGCGGCCTATTTTGAACTCAGGTAGGACAATAACACCCCCTTTGACACCCCCAAATCACGTGTTCAGTAGTTGACGACTACTGAACACTGACCTACGCCAACAGACGCCAATGCCACCAGATACACATCTCGCCTCGCAAACCACAGACGACTCGGTACCCAGACGGCGACACGAAAGGTAGCAGTACTTCCTACTCCTTTTTCTTCTGGAGGGACTAAGGGTAAGGGCATCAGACGAATCGTCCTTGCATGTTAAGCGCAAACATCCACAGGCCTAAATAGGTACATCAGAAGCAATTAGTCCTCTAGCCAGTCCTTTTCCTCTAGGTGAATTTCTCTCTTTTTATTTTTTCGAATTTTCACTTTTCATTCTCCTAACAAAGCCCTTTTTGTTAAGCCAAAAATACGAAAAGCAGCCCACAACTCGCCCCCATGACTTGTCCTAAACTAACTCTAGCTCAATTCAATGATCAGCAGTAGGTTACTCCCTCCATAGTGTTACCACGGGCTAATTAAATTTTATTAAGCAACTCCTCCATGGTGCATTGTTTAGCTTAGTGTGAGTCAAATTCCTTTGTGTGGAATGCTAATCCTGGATTCTCTTACAGGGTCCTCGTTACTATCTGATCAATCGACCCAGCCTTGTGAACTCAAATCCTCTTAAAAGTACTGCCATTTCAATAAACGCAAGACTTCCCTGGTACGCAGTCCGGGGAGCAATAACCTGTTCCCCCTTTTTGTTGCACACAAGAGAGCCTGATCATTCAAGATGAATTTACCTCATCATATGCAGAGATTCATTGTGCATTGCCAATTTGCATTTTTCATTAGTTGAGTTTACTTGCTGTATCTTCAGCCATTCAGATTACCTCCTTGTTTTTTTTCTGTAAACAAATTCAGTTTAACGTAACTAGATACTCATTTCACATGGTGACCTTCCAATCCTTGATTACATAATGGTAATATCAAGGTAAGTTACACATTTTCCCTTCATTTTGTTACAGGTTGGTCTTCTCTGTTGGTTCATTAAGGCAGTAACTAAATAAAGACCCCCTTCATCCCTCCAATGGACCCAATCTGTATGTATATATATATATATATATATATATATATATATATATATATATATATATATATATATATATATATATATATATATATATATATATATATATATATATATATATATATATATATATATATATATATATATATATATATATATATATATATATATATATATATATATATATATATATATATATAATTTGTTTCTTGTACATGGGTGAGTAAGTGATAAGTGATAGCCGAGTAGTCAAATTCTAGTGCCCACTATATCAAAACAAAGGCCCAGGTTCGAATCCTGGTGGGGGTAAATGCACTTGTCAAGTGTGATTCCCTGGTTTGTGAATTATTTCCAAGGTATACTGAACCTGATATTAAAAGAAATTTTTGTTTAATTTTTTGAAATTTATATGTTTTAGCGTTTATATATATATATATATATATATATATTATATATATATATATATATATATATATATATATATATATATGTGTGTGTGTATATATATATATATATATATATATATATATATATATATATATATATATATATATATATATATATATATATATATATATATAATTGCTTCTCACCTTTGTACTATGTGGCTTCAGAAATTGTCAGCTTTTCATATCTCAAAAAGCACTTTCAAATATAATTGTTTGATCCATGGCCCTCTGTAGCCTTACTTGGCTCATCTAAGTCAGCTAATAACCAGGTACATAATGTTGTTGTAGATTCAGGGGACTTTAAGCATGCACGTTCTCTTGCTCCTGAAGCACCCTGTAAGGTACTTAATTCAATGTATAAATTGTTTAGACTATACGAGCGAAAATACTCAGTACTATTACATTATAAATCAAATAAATAATTACAATAATTTAAGATATTTTTACAAAGATACTATTTTAACTTTTATAAAAATTCATCAGGCTAAAGAAAGAAGTGCAATTCAGGTTTACATGACGTCATTAGTATTTCGAAGATAAGTGTTGGGTCGTCTAATGTTGTAACTGAAAAAGGAAAAAAAATTTTCATCATTCTTCGTCTTATAAAACTATCTGGAGATGACCATCGTAAAAGCACGCAAGCATCAGGACATTAGAAGTTACAGCTTGAAGAGAGCCAACCCTTGCAGACAGACTTCAGAGCCATCAGGATAACACCGAGGCGCATGAGCAGCGATGATATCGTACTCCAGTTTTACTCAGATGAGCTACGAATGAAAAATGAATTTCCATGGCCTCTAATACGAATGGAAATTCGTTACCTTTTCTTAAAAATATATATCTTATCAGTGAAGGATTCATTCGATTTCTCAGATGTACACAGACGTCAGGGTACTTCTTACTTTCTAATAGACGACAAAATGAGAGCTTAGATAAAATAAGAGGAGTAGAGGAGGAAAACTGCCTCTTCACAGATCTGATAAGAAAGGAAAACAAGTTATAAAGGCATGTCATAAATTATGTTTCAGGAGTCCTTCACTGGACTTTTGTGGGGTACCCTCCCACCCACAACCCCAACCGCCGATTGTTGTATATTTCATAACAAATGTAACTCTAGGTCATATGAGCAAAGCGTAAATGAATTGCCCTCGTATGATTCCTTTACGTATCCCTTCTAAAAAGCAGAAAAACTGTCTAATTGACAAAAAGTATCTTTTACTGTGATATGGCTTTCATGGACGTTCCATATTCGACCTTGGTTTTGCATCCACGCCGTCCCGTTTGAAATGACCCTTGTGTTTTTCAGATTTCATGAAAATTCCTGGCATTTTCTTCAGTTTGTAAAAATTTTCCTTATAACTTTCAGAGTTTTAGGGCTACACAAAACACAGATTTTTTACTCCTAGTAAAAGCACTCAGCTAGTTGATTTTGCGTTTTGCAGACTGAGATACTTATTATGACATTAATATTTCTAATTTGCAGCTTTGAAAACAACCATTTAATAATGTTCTGTGGTGAAATGATGCTTTATTATCGTTACTTTTTCATGATAATCCCTATAATACTCAAACCTTAAACTATCAAACATTGAACACCTGAGGAATAAAATAAAATAAAAAAAATTTCATGAACCCTGTCAAATAATTCATTATAATCATTCTATATTTTTCTATTCCATATCATTAAGAAAAATTAGGGATTAAAATGTCATTAAATTACATTATATGAACTCGATTAAATGAAACCCGCATGGAATATCAACCACAAGAAGTTATTAAGGAGCACAGTACACACACATACACACACACACTGTACATACATACATACATATATACACACACGCATACACACACACTATATATATATATTTATATATATATATATATATATATATATATATATATTTATATATATATATATATATATATTATATATATATATATATATATATATATATATATATATATATATATATATATATATATATATATATATATATATATATATTATATATATATATATATATATATATATATATATATATATATATATATATATATATATATACAGTATATATATATATATATATATATATATATATATATATATATATATATATATATGAGTGTGTGTGTATGTGTGTGTATGTATGTATGTACAGTTTATGTGTGTATGTGTGTACTGTGTTCCTTAATAACTTCTTGTGGTTGATATTCCATGCGGGTTTCATTTAATTGAGTTCATATAATGTAATTTAATGACATTTCAATTCTTAATTTTTTTTAATGATATGCAATAGAAAAATATAAAATAATTATAATAAATTATTTGATAGCATTCATGAACACATTTTTTTATCTTTCAGGTGTTCACTGTTTGATAATTCAAGGTTTGAGCATTATAGAGATTATCATGAAAAAGTAACGATAATAAAGCGTCATTTCACCACAGAACATTGTTAAATGGTTGTTTTTAAAGCTGAAAATTAGAAATATTAATGTCATCATAAGTATCTCAGTCTGTAAAACACAAAATCAACTAGCTGAGTGCCTTCACTAGGAGTAAGAAATCTGTGTTTTGTGTAGCCCTAAAACTCTGAAAGTTATACGGAAAATTTTTACAAACTGAAGAAAATGCCAGGAATTTTTATGGAATCTAAAAAAAACACAAGGGTCATTTCAAACGGGACGGCGTGGATGCAAAACCAAGGTCTAATATGGAACGTCCATGAAAGCCAAATCACAGTATATATATATATATATATATATATATATATATATATATATATATATATATATATATATATGTATATATATATATTTATATATATATATATATATATATATATATATATATATATATATATATATATATATATATATATATATATATATATATATATATATATATATATATATATATATATATATATATATATATATATATATATATATATATATATATATATATATATATATATATTATATATATATATATATATATATATATATATATATATATATATATATATATATATATATATATATATATATATATATATATATATATATATATATATATATATATATATATATATATATATATATATATACATACATAGAAATACATAGAAATGATTCAGCATTAAAATTTTTAACTAAAGAAGCAAATTCTGACAATAGCGCTCTTTATTGTAGCCCTGCATGAGTGTGGTAAGCACTGAAAATTTTATATGTATTCATATTACATGTGTTCGTTCGTTTTGTATGAGGATGAGAAAGGTTTAAATTATAAATAGAATGTAACAAAAACGCTTTATTTTATTCGGTATAGTACATTTATTCCCCAGATAAAGAATTCTACATTTCGTCTTTTTAAAGGTATGACAGGAAAGCATTTCGACATCTTTGCGTTCTTTGAAATTTTATCTCTTGCTTTTAGACTTCCCAAAATCTAAACGGCAAGAGAAATATATGAAAATTTATATGGGGCTCAACGCATTTTTTTTAAGGTTTTCTTATTTTTAAATAAATTTGGAGTAAGAATATTTCCTTCTGAACATTTTTGGTGTACCACATTAAAAGACCGAAAATACGTCGTTAACTCCCAAGACCAAAACTGTGCCGACCAGATACCCAGGATGAGTGTTTACCCTGTCTTTCAGGAGGCTGCGCTTGGAAATTGTTGTGCTACCGCATGAGAAATCCATTGAGGTTTTGAGCTGTGTGAAGAAATTGAGGTCAGTAAAAGAAGATTTTCTTTCTCTTTGTCACTCCATGAACTGAATTCTCGGCTGGTATTCCTCATATATATATATATATATATATTCTCATATATATATCTATATATATATATATATATATATATATATATATATATATATATATATATATATATATATATATATATATATATATATATATATATATATATATATATATATATATATATATATATATATATATATATATATTATATATATATATATATATATATATATATATATATATATATATATATATATATATATATATATATATATATATATATATATATATATATATATATATATATATATATATATATATATATATATATATATATATATATATATATATATATATATATATATGTGTGTGTGTATATCTTCTCTCACTCTCTCTCTCTCTCCCCCACTCACCTTGTTTGTCTGTACGCTCAGTTTCTATCTCTCTACCTCTGGATATTTTGAAACGTAGTGTAGCATTAATTAAATCTTACTATTTCTCTTTTTTATTTAGTTTCAAATTACAATAATTTTTTGCCTTTTATATCAGTTCACATACACTTAAGAAAATGTAAAAGTATGCCTTAATGATTACGTAGGACGATACGTATTGGCAGGCAGTCGGAATAAGTTCTAACAGTAGTAAGATTTTCGTTGAAGGAAGTTCCATTTGGATAGGCTTAATTGGGTGAAATAAAATGTTATCAAAAGAGTTTCCTGCAGATTCTGAACATCTAAATTATGAGTTTGAGTGGTAAAAGATGTAGCAAAGACGAAAATACCAACATCAAGATGTCCATGCGTTCACCTCATGCCAAACCTCCTCCATCAAACAAGACACCTAACACTCACAGTACACAAGTACTGTAATGCAGTAAAATGTCAAGGAACTAAGAGAAAGAGAGCCTGAGAACTTGGTATTTCAGCCTAGAGTGAGTGCCACTTGTTGATTCATGTCACTGCTTATGCAACTATAATTGAGTAGATTCTTATTCCTTTTTTGTTTAATGGAATCCGTTATGTAAGTTCATGACGTAGTAGGATATATGCAGTAAAATATCTCTATTGGTATACTATATGCAGATTCTTAAGATGGAGAAGGCAATATACCCATATACAAATGCGAAATAAAATGAGAGAGAGAGAGAGAGAGAGAGAGAGAGAGAGAGAGAGAGAGAGAGAGAGAGAGAGAGAGAGTTGGTAAGAAGTACAGTTCTCTTCGAGCACAGAATGTACATTCTTATTTTTCCTTTTAAAGGTTATATTCAATCTCATATATCCAATGGAGTGATTCACTTTCCAACCTTTAAATATATCCAGGGACGCTGAATATTTTGGTACTTGGAGTACCTTACAATCTGTGGAGAATTCGATCGTTTCTATAAAGCCCCAGCCAGTGATGGCTATTAATTAAAACTGCGATATACACATGACTAGCAGGAAAATGGAAGGATTCAAAACTGTAATGCAAAGAAAAAAATAACATTATCATGATTTTAAACAGTAGAAGCTACAGTTTTGAGGGAGTTATATACTGCAATGCTTGCAAAAAGTGAAGATAGGGGACTGTTGCAAGCTGAGCCTGATGTCGCCCCAGGTTGTTAGAAGAGTAAAATGTAAATAAGGATAAAGGAGAAAGAACCAATGTAGTAAATACATTTAGCTGTTTGTAATGGCCTCTGTGTTTCCTTCAGTAACATTTCTTTTGTTCGTACTACCACTTCCATGTAACACCGTTTACATTGCTGCTATAACCAGGGATCTTATTATCAGCATGGTACCTAAATTCTTCATTGGAGGTTGGGTAGAGCTCTCGGATAGCACGGTGTTGGCCCAGCGTTCGACTCTCCGACCGGCCAATGAAGAATTAGAGGAATTTATTTCTGGTGATAGAAATTAATTTCTCTGTATAATATGGTTCGGATTCCACAATAAGCTGTAGGTCCCGTTGCTAGGTAACCAGTTGGTTCTTAGCCACGTAAAACAAATCTAATCCTTCGGGCCAGCCCTAGGAGAGCTGTTAATCAGCTATGTGGTCTGGTTAAACTAAGATACACTTAGCTTCAGCATGATACCGACGTACAGATTCAAAGCCCCGATGCTACTCATTCACATTACTGAAAGGAGTGCTCTCGTGACACTTTGAAAATGACAAGTGAGTGCGGCCGGACTGAAGTATCTGAATGCGCAAAGCAACAAACCTCCAATAGACCTTCCCTCCAAGGTCCCGACATGATTAACCATGGAAACCTTTTCTATTAATTAACGATACGTGCTGTTAGACACTAACATACCCAAAGAGTCGATTCGGATTCATAAACTGATGAGCATGAGAAACGAGAATTAATTCCTTTATGCATGAAATTCAAAGCCTAAGGCCAAAGAAAAACCAAGGGAGCTGATAAAATATGTTATTATTATTATTATTCTTATTATTATTATTATAAAGTTAACATTTCCATCACAACCCATGTTGTGGTAAATATTGTTCTCTACTTTTTAGTTGTTACTGCTAATCATCATTAACGTGATTTTCATCTCATTATTTTTATATTTTTTTACTATTCACAAACTGTACCATGTATAAATATCCTTATCCGTTCCTAATGTAAAAATACCTGAACAAATATCTTCGCATGCCAGCGGTTTAACATTTCCTCTACCGTTTTGTATTCTATATAAAAAAAAAACCACAAGTCTCTCACAGATGTATCAAGAGCTGTGAAGCAGCAGTTGTGTTAAAGGCTAAACCATATATATATATATATATATATATATATATATATATATATATATATATATATATATATATATATATATATATATATGTGTGTGTGTGTGTGTATATATATATATATATATATATATATATATATATATATATATATATATATATATATATATATGTGTATGTGTGTATTATCTATTCACACACAAACATATGTGTGTGTGTGTTTGTATGTTTTCTGTCATTAAATGTAATAAAAAGGAACAAAAGTATTTGGTGGTCATTCACTCTTCATCCTATAACATTTATAATTCTAAAACTGAAATTACAATAAATCTAAAAATTCATTGAACGGCGCTATTAGTACTAATAATGTCATATATCTGCTTTGATTCATGAACTCATTTAGGACAAACATTAAGGATGATCATTACAAGGCATATAACTCTCTCAGAGATTTATATTTTGCAGTTTGCAAGCAGTTCGTTACGTTACATTATTTATAGGGATCTATTTACTTAACTCATTAAACAATGTGTCTCAATTATTTTTGTAAATTTCTTTATATGTACTGCATTAATTAAAATCTCCATCGGAAAACAAACATTACAACGTATTAATGAGCAGTACAGCATACACACACACAATATATATACACACACACACACACACACACACACACATATATATATATATATATATATATATATATATATATATATATATATATATATATATATATATATATATATATATATATATATATATATATATATATATATATATATATATATATATATATATATATATATATATATATATATATATATATTCTATATATATATTTTATTAGTTAATTCTTCTGAGAGTTTTATTAGTTAACTGGATTTATATTGCCTTGCTTTACCTAAGACCCACATAATTCTGTCAACTAAGGCTAAAATTAACTCCAAACGAATGATATTTAATAGATCAGGTCACAGTTAACAGTTAACACTAATTAAAAAGAATAGAGGTTTATTTCATAACTGCATGAATAAATTCAGCAAACTTACTGCAACACTAGTTTCAACAAAAAGTAAAATAAAATGGAATGGATTATTTACAGGAGCTAACAGCAGTCCAGAGTATTAGTTCTACTGAGGACAAACACCTCAATGCGATGCAAACATGAATGCAAGATTTATGTGCCTCTCAGACGCTTTATCAGGCATTTACTGCAAGGTCGAATTGAGGCTTCTTGGTACTGATGATGCAGATTCTTCTCCAAGAAAGGGGATTTTTGTGCAGGTCCAAGGTGTACACAATTCTGAAAAAGACGTATCCAGATAGCAATCTTGTATTACAGAAACTCCCACTTGTCATTACTTAATCACAAGGGGATGATTCTTGTGTCAAGAATAATACTTTTAACACCATGGAGGATAACTTATCTGACTTCACTAGACAACAATAATTGCACTTAATTGATGAGAGAGAAAAATTTGAACACGGAAAAATGAGAGTTTCAGTCGAAGGGAAAGAGAACTGGGAGCAATTGTCATATCAGACTTACTG
Source organism: Macrobrachium rosenbergii (assembly GCF_040412425.1). NCBI lineage: Eukaryota > Metazoa > Arthropoda > Malacostraca > Decapoda > Palaemonidae > Macrobrachium > Macrobrachium rosenbergii. The sequence continues at coordinate 39,813,413 of NC_089781.1, forward strand.
GTGGTTTAGCTAATGCAGTGATCATTTGCACAAGATTCCTTGGTTAGTTGGAATAACAATTTTCTCCCTCGTTTTGAACAAAGGAGGGAAATCAAAGGAGTGTGTGGAGAAGAACATGGACACGTCCATGCTCTATGGCAGCTGAGTGTAGAGTTCCGTGATGCTGGACAGCTTCTCGCTGTTTGCTTCAAAACCCCGCCTAGCCAGGGCTTGACCTGAAATGACAATAGTCTCACCAGTGCATAGGATAGGGAAAAGTGGATTTTAAGAACAGTATAACTAAGGTCTAGCTTAGCAAAACTGTATCCCTCTAGGACCCTCTGAGCTAAAAGTCTTGCCGTTCGTTGGTGGCCGTCCTTTCGTGGAGAGAGAGGACTAGGCCTGGAATTGCACTTTGTGTGCTCTTTCTATTGACCACTTCGGTGGGCAGAAGGTATTTCCTCTTGGTTTGGTGGCATGCCAGTCAAGGTGGGTTTGCTCTTGTTTGATGATCCTACAGTTGATGCCTCCGTTGTGGAAGTAGCGTGGCTACAAAGTGGCGTTGGGGAAGGGCTTCCCCAGAGGAGGTCCTGACCCAACAGGAATTCCACTTCAGGCCTGATTCCACTCACCACATCAAGGTGGTGAGGTAGCATGCCCCAACGTGTTGTGACAAATGGAGCTCGACTTTTGGAATGAATTTGGTGTGGACCTCTACCCATTTCATCTCCCACAGAGTTTTCTCATCAACCGTGGCGCTGGCTGGCACTTGGGGCCTGTCAATCAGGCTAACGTTGGCTGCAGTGTCTACCATAACAGGTAGGCCCACTGGCAGGCTAGAGTCATCAAGGGGTGCCAATGAAAGGGATTGGCTATCCAGCCGCTCGGGTGAGGTATCTTCTGCTGCCTGGCCATGGAGAATGTGGTGCTTATTAAGTTGACAAACTTAGTTGCTGGGATATGATTTGGGCAGGCCATATGTCCAGTAATATAGTGGCCGGCAGCACCACAGGATCAACAAGGACCCTTTGTGGGGCCTCGGTTAACGGCGGTGACTGTTGGTGCAGAGGATTGAGTGGAAGTAGATGGAAAGGAGTTCTAGTTATTGATAGAAGGCTGCTTGCTGGTGCCTGACTTGTAGTGGCACTCAGATTCGGTGTGCCCCACCTTCTCATAGGTTGCTAGGTAGTATTTTCTTTGGGCGAGTCAAGCCTGAGAAGTACCCAGGTGTCACTATGCGATGTTGAGATGTGCTGTGGGACTGATCGTAGGTTTCCCAGGAATTGGCCATACAGCAGGCTTCCATAAGTGTTGTTGGCTGCTTGTCATTGAGATATAAAGCAAGGGGCCCAGGAACACATTGGAAAAGAACCTCCAGCATGGTCCGATTGAACAGGTCCTCAAATGTGGTGCACAACAGGGAGTCGAACCAGCGTGTACCGGACTGGATCTTGTGACAAGCCCATTTGGTCCAGGACCAGCTGACTTCCTCGGCAAGACCTTGGAACCGCTGTCTCCATTTCTTCATGGTTATTTCGTAGGCTTTTGTTATGACCCTATGAACTTCGACCATGTTGCCTGTTTGTCCCTTCTCCAACGAGCTGAGGGCTGCCTTAGCTTTACCTCCCATGTGCTTGGCAAGCACTAAGGCCCTCTCTGTATCAGTGGTGTTGTAGTTTTCGAAGAGAATCTCTATTTCCTCCAACCATGCCTCTGGATCTTCCTCAGTCCGGACTAGGGAATTAATACTAGATACTGTAGCATTTGGTGCAGCAGGTGTGGGGTTGGAGGCTTGTTGAGTAGCCATACCTTCACCACTTTCCTTTTTTGCCTTCTCCAGCTAGAGCTCCTTCTTCTTGAGAGCTAGCTCGCTTGCCTTGAGAGCTTGCTCGCTTTCCTTGAGGGCTAATTCAAGCTGTTTTTTCTTCTCTTCCTTTGCCTCTTCCAGCTGCCTCTGTTCTTCGGCATACTTCCTCTGTTCCTCTCTTTCTTCCCTCTCTTGCTTAGCCAAGTCATCCAGCTGTTCCTTGACCTAATGGGCTAGTTCCGCTCCTTCGTAACCCAGTTCCTTGCCCATGTTCAGGACAGCTAGGCAACGTTCCAGTGACATGGTTCTGGGAAGATAAGGACGTCTACCTTGGATGACCGGAATGACTTATGAATCGGGAAGTGTCCCTCAGATTTGGGTGACACTTCAGTGGTGTGGTACCTTTTCAATAAGGTGGCACTGAGGCTGAGTGTGCTGTGCAGAGGTCACACTTATGGCACTCTGTATCTCGAGGTACAGGTATGGCTTAGTCACACAGGACTTTTTGTCTTTGGTGCACTAGGGTGCCGGTGCATTCCAAGAAATCAACACTCTTGGAGTACAGCTAATTGTACTAAGGGGAAAGGCACTCTCCCCAAGTAGAGCGTAATTAATAAGTAGGGGAAAAAGGAAAGGTAAGAGGAAACAGATAGGTAAGCACTCCAGTTGGTTATGACAGTGCCTCAGGTTAGTGGCACTGTGGAAAAGAAGAATGAATTTTGGTTGCTTTGGCACTTGTGGGTAGCTAGTTCCAAGAACTCGCTGTGTTACTTCCTTTCATGCAGAGGGAGGAAGGCTTTTATGCTTAAGTCTGGATAAATAAACCCAACTTGTGGTGGACAGTTGTCAATAACTGTGGTTAATTCTTAACTTATCCTCAACTATTTGTGGGACAGAGGTGTGTTTTGTTTTTATGTCTGCCTGTTCTTTGTATGAAGATGGTGCACACACACTCTCAGCTACCTAGTGCTTAAGAAAAGTGAAGGAAAGAGATAAGAAAAAAGAAAATGAAGCAAGTACTAACACACAAGTGGGTAAGCAAAGTTTGCACTGTGTGAGAAAAGAGAGAAAAAGAAGGAAAATTTAAATGAATACTAACAGATTTTCTTATTTTGAATACTCTGATTAATTTGGCTATGTTAGGTAACAGGTAATCTGCCAATATTAGCGTGCCCTAGGACACCATCCTCTTATTAATTCTTGGTAATATTCTTTAATTCTTGTACTTGTAAGCACTGTTAAATTATCCTGCGCTTCTTTTTATTTTCTTTTTATTTATTTCCCTGCTAAGATGTATATTTGTAAAGAAACTTCCTGTATATTTCCTAGCTTTTTATATTTCCTGCCTAATTGGCTAAGTTTTTTCTCTTTAAACACGTTGCATAAAATTATTTGTACCTAGTTTCCCTTTAATGAAGTATTTTATTATAAAGATTTGCAAATATGGTATTCCTACGATACACGAAGTAGTTCATCAGTCGGTGCATATGAATGGAAGATTTTTTAATGAGCGAGATGTCTGCTCGTGACGTCACACAGGTGAATAACAATGCCCATGTCTTGTTTATACCAACACCAAAGATTTACAATGATGGCTATTGGTTCACGGGCAACCCCTTTAAGATGGCAGATGAATCACGTAACCGCGCACAGCTGATGGCTGTGTGGGTGGGTTGGAAAGAGTAACAGTGCCTGGTGGAGGAATATCAATCTCCCACCTTTTGCTTCATGATTTCACAGTACAAAAAGAACAAAACATTCGAATTCCTCTTATAAAACGAATGAGGCTTATGTGGGAATGCAAGTTTCAACTTGAAATACCACAAATGCGAGTTACTTTATGTTACAAAGACGGAAAACAAATTTGTTATGGTCGCTTTTTTTTTCTTTTAGCACGTCATAATTAATTCCTGCTCTTGGCAGCCATGCTCACCATACAAAGGAATGGACACATGGCGTTCTTACTGGCCTGATTTATGTTAAGGTAAAAGGCAAATTATGAAAACAAGCACTGATACAGTTATTTACATTATTAATGAAAAGAAATTTAATACGCTTTCTGCACGAATGAAAGTTATTCTCTTCATGACGCTGATTCAGTGGCTTCTCTCTTTTAAGACTGACATGGTTGCTTTGTGGTAATCCTAGGGACTTATGAAATTTCCATCCCGCTCTATGAGAGAAGCGCTAGGCGCACACTCTCCTTCTTTGTCATGCAGTAAGCTACCGAGTTAAAAATTTAATATCATGCATTACTCACTGGCCGGTGAATAGCAAAACAATAAATCTGACTTGGTAACTCACTACGACCTTGACTGGAATGCGGCTGCCTGATGCGGTATCTTTTTTTTTTTATTCGTAAATTGTAAATGCGTTACTCATTTACTGCACACTTTCCTACCTACTCTGTCTTATTCATATAATAATGATATTAATATTACTTACCTTGGCCTGTATCCTTCTTTGCTTGGGAGAATATTGCATGAAATTAATATGATCTGACTTTTGTCACGGAATTAATTCATATTTAATTTTCCAAGTTCTTTATATCTGTGTGATAATTACTTAATTGCAGAGATAGTGGCAAGATATCACCATTGTTACGTGGGTCATTCGACTAATGAGTTTAATAATTAGTTAATTGGATTTATATTTCTTTACTTTACATAAGACCCAAATAATTCTGTCAATTAAGGCTAAAATCAACTCTAAAGGACAGATCATGTCGCCAGTTAACACTAGTTAACAAAGAATGGAGGTTTATTTCATAACCACATGAATGTATTCAGCAAACTTAATGGAACACTAGTTAAAAAAAAAAAAAAATTAAATTAAATGGATTATTTACAGGAGCTAACAGCAGTCCAGAATATTAGTTCTACTTAGGACATACACCTCAGTACTACACAAACATGAACGCAACAGATTTATGTGCCTCTCAGACGCTTTATCAGGCATTTACTGAAAGGTCGAATTGAGACTTCTTGGTACTAATGATGTAGATTCTTCTCCAAGAAAGAATTTTTGTGCAGACCGAAGGTGCACACAATTCTGGAAAAGGCGTATCCAGATAACACAAAGGGATGATTCTTAGGTCAAGAATAATGCTTTTAACACCATGGATTATAAGATATGGGACTTCACTAGACAACAGTAATTGTACTTAATAGATGACTTCATAAATGGGATGTGTTTTACTAGGATTTCTTAGTCAGTGACTGCTTAAGAGAGGAAAAGTTGAACAAGGAAAAATGAGGTTTTCAGTCAAAGGGAAAGAGATGTGGGAGTAATTGTCATATCAGACTTACCGGTGGTTTAGCTAATGCAGTGATCATTTACATAAGATTCCTTGGTGCGTTGGAATAACAATGTTCTCCTTCGTTTTGAACAAAGGAGGGAAAACAAAGGAGTGTTTGGAGGAGAACGCGGACACGTCCATGCTCTATGGCAGCTGAGTATAAGAGTCCCGTGACGCTGGGCAGCTTCTCGCTGTTTGCTTCGAAACTTCGCCTAGCCAAAGCTTGATTTGAAATGACAATAGTCTCGCCATTACATAGGATAGGGAAAAATGGATTTTAAGAACAGTTTAACCAAGGTCTAGCCTAGCAAAACTGTATCCTTCTATGGCACTCTAAACTAAAAGTCTCACCCGTTAGTAAATTTAACTTGAAAACACTCCTTGATTCCAGCATACTTCTTCGCATGCTAACAGCCTACATTCTCTACCCTCTTACCTTAAGAAAGGTAAATTTTTATTGTTCGACCGAGAAGCAAGGAAGAGAGGTCGAACAATGAATATTTATAATAATGATAATCATAATATTATATATAATGATAATATATATATATATATATATATATATATATATATATATATATATATATATATATATATATATATATATATATATATATATATATATATATATATATATATATATATATATATATATATATATATATATATATATATATATACATATATATATATGAATTATATTTTCTGTAATACTACAGTGTAATATGAATATAAGGAGGCCCATAAAACACTATTTAAACGTTGAAACCATATATTTCGGGCACTTGCTTCTGTGCCCCTGTTCACTGGTAGAATATGGACAGATGAAATTTTTACAAGGGTATATATACAAAACATAAAGGTGTGGCATTAAGTCTCCCATGGTATGGAGTGACCGTTTCCTAAGAAGGAGGAGAATGACCAATTCCCTAGTGGTTTTTGGCCTCATTAGCTCCCGTTTGGCGACGGATCTGGAGGTCGCCTTCCTTGGGCCATCTTCTTCAGTAGCGGTCTTAGGATTAGAGCGTCGATGTCGTCCGATATCCAGTGTCCTCCTGACAGGTTCATATTGTTGGTTTGATTGATGATAGCAGATTCCAGCATCTTTCTTTTGTACGGACAGCTACTTTTGAAAACCAACTTCGCCCCACTCCAGTTTATGACATGTCCTGTATTTCTGATATGTAGGAAAATCCCCGAACTCTCCGAAGCGTAACGTACTGATCTTTTGTGCTCTGTTATTCTTTGTGAGAGTGATCTACCTGTCTCGCCTACGTAAATGTCCTTACAATTGCTACACGGTATCTTGTAAACTCCGGCTTCTTCCCCTTTGTTATTTAAGTATACGTTAATGAGAGAACTCCCGATGGATTTGGGATAATGGAAAATGAAGGGATTGTCAGACCTGAGTTGTTCGGTGGCTTTTTGGATGTTTTCGTCGTACGGAAGCTTTATTTTGTTGTTGAAATCTATTTGTCTGTTGTGAGTGGGACCTCTATAGTATATTTTATTCGCTTTGTTAATAACCCTCTCGATAATGTGTGGTGGATAGAGCAGTTGCGTTAGGTGTTGGCGGATCGTGTTAAATTCTTTATCTAGGTACTCATTTGAACATATCCTAAGTCCTCTGAGGAATAAGTTGCACCCTACCATGATTTTTACGGAGACGTCGTGGTAGCTTAAGAAATGAATGTAGGAAACAGCGAAGGTGGGTTTTCTATATACTGTAAATGCATATCTGTTCTGTTTTCTTATGATCAGTACATCTAGGAACGGCAGTTTTCCGTCCTTTTCCCATTCCGTTTTAAACTTTATGGTCGGCACTAGCGAATTTAGCCTATTAAAAAATTCACTAAAGTCACCCCAGGTATTGTTCCAGAAAGTAAAGATATCATCTACGTATCTAAGCCAAATCATATGACGGGGTTTGATAGACGACAAATGTTCTGTTTCGAAATATTCCATGTACAAGTTTGCTAGAAGGGGTGATAGGGGACTTCCCATGCTACAGCCAAATTTTTGTTTGTAAAAATTACCATTGATAGAAAACACGTTATTAGTTACACAGAGGTTGATAAGTTTTAAAGTTTTATCTATGCCAAGAGGAAAATGGTCTTCATATAGTTGTAACTTCCTCTCTAAAAAAGACAACACGTCGGCAATCGGGACTTTAGTAAATAATGACTCGACGTCTAGGCTGAGCAATTTGATGTTGTTTGAGGGGATGTTTAAAGTATTAAATTTTTATATAAAATCCTCTGCATGTTTGACGTGGGAGGATGAGAAGGTTCCTAGAAAGGGTGATAACAGGTCTGCGAGCCATTTTGATAATTTGTACATGAAAGAGCCCCTGCTAGATGTTATGGGGCGTAAAGGAATCCCATCTTTATGTGTTTTTGGGAGGCCGTAAAAATAGGGGAGAGAGGGGTTGATTACCTTGAATGTCTCTAGTAGTTCTATGTCCTTATTATTGCCCCCTATGGTTCTGACTGATTTGTTAAATTGAGCAGCAATATTTGTTGTGGGATCTTTCGTTAATTTGTCATAGGTCTCCGCATCGTTTAGAAGTTCTTGAACTTTAATGATATATGTCTCCTTGTCTAAGAGAACTATTTTCCCGTCTTTGTCAGATTTTGTGATGATTATATCCCCCCCTTTTCCTTAAACTAACTAATGCATTTTTTAATCTTTTCGGGAGCGAATTTTTTGTTGTTATTTTGCTCCAAGACATGTAGCAAAATGCTTTTGAGACATGCCCCTTTCTTGTCATAATTGCTTTTTGCAAACTGTTTATCAAAAGCAACTAGGAAATTAAGATTACTCTCAGGACCAGGTTTTAGAGCAAAATGAAACTCCAAGATTTAAAACGGTCTGTTCTTCTGCAGTGAGGGGATGGTTAGAGAGATTCAGCACATTATTGGGAAGGCCAAGATTATTCCATATGCTGTTCCTTATCAGTCTTTTTAATCTGTAGCACAAATTTCTGGAGTGGGATCTCTGCTTTCAATAGCAACTGATAGCACAAAATATGAACGATATCTGTACATACCATCATCCCTGCACATGAGGCGAAGCGACAGTGCTTCACTCTTATTTTTCTTCTAATCACATAGATGTCTTGGTGTGTGGCTTGTATTCTTCTTGGAGGAAATTGCGGATGTAGTCCATTGAAAATGGATCTGATCGATGATGTCCAATTGAAACCGTACATTTTGGGAGAAACTTGTTCCTGTAGGCATTCTTGTAGAAAATTTTCTGATTCTTCCTCTTGATAACCCATGTACTAGTTTTGGACTTACCATTCTAAAGAATGCTTGACAGTTGGGTTAAAGCCAAAAATCTGCGTAAACTGTGATGTTCCATAATGGGCAAAAAATGAATGTCTTTTTCTGTAATACTACAGTGTAATATGAATACAAGAAGGCCCATAAAACACTATTTAAACGTTGAAACCATATATAAAGGCACTTGCTTCTGTGTGCCCTGTTCACTGGTAGAATATGGACAGATGAAATTTTTACAAGGGTATATATACAAACATAAAGGTGTGGCGTTAAGTCTCCGATGGTATGGAGTGACCGTTTCTAAGAAGGGGGAGAATGACCAATTCCCTAGTGGTTTTTGGCCTCATTAACTCCCGTTTGGCGACGGATCTGGAGGTCGCCTTTCTTGGGCCATCTTCTTCAGTAGCGGTCTTAGGATTAGAGCGTCGATGTCGTCCGATTTCCAATGTCCTCCTGACAGGTTCATATTGTTGGTTTGATTGATGATAGCAGATTCCAGCATCTTTCTTTTGTACGGACAGCTACTTTTGAAAACCAACTCCGCCCCACTCCAGTTTATGACATGTCCTGTATTTCTGATATGTAGGAAAATCCCCGAACTCTCCGAGGCGTAACGTACTGATCTTTTGTGCTCTGTTATTCTTTTTGAGAGTGATCTACCTGTCTCGCCTACGAAAATGTCCTTACAATTAACACGGTATCTTGTAAACTCTGGCTTCTTCCCCTTTGTTATTTAAGTATACGTTAATGAGCGAACTCTGATGGATTTGGGATAATGGAAAATGAAGGGATTGTCAG
>NC_089781.1:39827578-39852578 GCF_040412425.1 Macrobrachium rosenbergii
CTCTTCTTTTGGAATTTTGTACAGTCTACCCAAAGTCCACAAACCCGACGTCCCCCTTCGCCCTATCCTGGCCTCTTATAGAACTCCAAATTACAAATTGGCCAAATTCCTTGTTCCCCTATTGGAGTCCCTGACCAGTAACAAGTATGCCGTAACTAACTCTGAACATTTTAAACAACGCATGCTTCCACAAGATTCTGACCTTTTCATGGCAAGCTTTGATGTGGAGTCATTATTCAGCAATATATCAGTTAGAGAAACCATAGATATCGTTTTGGACAAACTTTTTCCCACACCCGATTCATCGTATCATAATTTTAGTCGCTCACATTTCAAGATGTTTTTAGAACTGGCCGTGCTGGACACGGCCTTTATTTTTAATGGCGTGCTTTTCAGACAAATAGAAGGAATGGCCATGGGTTCTCCTCTCGGACCTACGTTCGCCAACATCTTCATGTGCTCCCTGGAGGAGCAATTACTCGATGAGTGCCCTGGCTTATCGTCCCCTATTCTATGCCATATATGTTGATGACACTTTTATTTTATTTAAACAAGACCACGATGCAGAACGCTTCCTAGAATTTTCTAACTCCTATCATCATAACATCACTTTTACCATAGAAAAAGAATACAACTCCAAGCTAGCCTTTTTAGACATACTCGTAACTAAGGATAATGGTAAGTTTAATACCTCTGTATTCCGAAAGAAAACTTTTACTGGTCTGGGGGTCCAATTTTTATAGCTTTTGTTTTATCAATTTTAAACTTAACTCTATTTATACCTTAATACATCGTGCTTTATCTCTAACGTCGTCGGATTGGGTCCTCTTTCACCAAGAAATCGTCTTCTTACAACAATACTTCACCAATAATTGTTTCCCTACTCATGTTTTTTACAGGTTCCTCAAAAAACCTCTAATTAGAAAATTCTCCAATAAGCCAAAGTGTTATAATGTGCCTAAACTTCCATTGTATGCAACTTTTCCCTTCTTATATGATGACAACTTTCGAAGGGATTTCATGAAAATCGTCCAAAAATAAACTGGGGCCATCGATCTTAAAGTAATTCCTAAGAACCCAAAAAGTATCGGCTCTCTTTTCAGATTTAAGGATCGGCTGCCGCCTTTGATGTCGTCTGGTGTTGTCTATGAGTACAATAATTGTCCTAAATGTAATTCAGGAAAATATATTGGATCCACCAGGCGGCTTCTCAAGGTGACGGCCGATTCCCACAGAGGGATAAGTTATAGAACCGGGTGCCGATTAACTAACCCAGAATCCTCTAATATACGCAGCCATACCATTAAATGCAAAACTGATATCAACTATGAAGATTTTAAGATTATTGGTTATACAAGAAGTCCTCATGAACTACTTATTCTCGAAACACTGAATATTAAACAACTAGTTCCCTCACTGAACTGTTAAACAACTGCTGTACCTTGTATTTGTCTTAACTTTCTGCCTTTTTCGGAATGTTTTGTTTTGTGTGTGTTTTATACTTAGTGTGTCCTTGGCCTCTGGATTGGTAGGTTACCCTCCAGTGTTTTTTTTAAATGCATCTGTATTTAAGTATGTTGTCTGGTGTTTTACTATTTTGTTTCTAAGTGTCTGTGTTTGAGAGTGTTGTCTGTTCTGATAATTTTATCTTTTGTGTTCTATTTTTATAAATTTTCCTAGCTTGCTTTCTACGTTTTTAAAGTAAAGTCTTGTATATAACTCTTTTTAATTAATCCATATTAATATATTGTATTTTATTGTCGTAGATCTCCTGATGATGTGATTAAGAATCATGAAACGTCGGAATAAATGGTTACTGTGTCATCTGCTTCTGTGTTCCTGCCCATTTGATCTTTATGCAAATGTGATGTGACTGTGTTCGTCTACCTCTGCTCCATGGTTATATATATATATATATATATATATATATATATATATATATATATATATATATATATATATATATATATATATATATATATATATAAACATGTATGTGTGTGTGAGTGTGATTAAAAATCACAGTAGATGCAATGACTTCATTGTATTTTGAAACCCCGATCAAGAAAAGGTCAGGTTAAAGAAGTTCAGTAAACAAGCGCTTTGTATAGATAAGTATATATAATATATATATATATATATATATATATATATATATATGGGTTTATATATACATAACAAAATATTATATATATATATATATATATATATATATATATATATATGTGTGTGTGTGTGTGTGTGTGTGTGTTTGTATATATAATATATATATATATATATATATAATATATATATATATATATATATATATATATATATATATATATATATATTATATATATTATCTGGGAAATAAAAGGAGCCCATAAAAACACCAACAGGGTGAAAGTTATAGCTATATTTCAGAGACACTGTCTGTGTCCCTCAACAGACGGGCAATGAATGAAATAAGAGCTACAGAGCAGTTGTATTTATGCCAATGAAGGGATATTCCAGAAATCTGTTGCTACCTCACTCCTGTTGATAACTTCGCATTAATCTTAACCTCTGGTTGGAGGAAGATTTTATTTATCAGATCATGGTAGGGTGCAGCTTATTCCTCAGGGAGCCTAGAATATGTTCAAATGGGTACCTAGATAAAGAATTCAACACGATCCGCCAACACCTAACGCAACTGCTCTACTACCCACCACACATTATCGAGAAGGCTATTAACAAAGCAAATAAAATGTTCTACAAAGGTCCCACGCACAACAGACAAATAGATTTTAACAACAAAATAAAGCTTCCGTATGACGAAAACATTCAAAAAGCCACAGAACAACTCAGGTCTAACAAACCTTTTATCTTCCATTATCCCAAATCCATCGGGAGCTCGCTCATTAAGTATACTTAAATAAAGAAGGGGAAGAAGCTGGACTTTACAAGATTCCGTGCAGCACTTGTAATGAGATTTACGTGGGAGAGACGGGCAGGTCCCTCTCGCAAAGATTAACAGAGCTTCGGAGAGTTCAGGGAGTTTTCTACACATCAGGGATAGAGGGCATTCCATAAATTGGAGCGGGGAGGAGCTGGTTTTCAAAAGTAGCTGTCTGTACAAAAGAAAGATGCTGGAATCTGCTATCAACAATCAAACCAACAATATGAACTTTTCAGGAGGACATTGGAAAGTGGATGAAATTGACGGGTTAATCCTTAAACCTCTTCTCAAACAGGTGCTACAGGAAACACGACCACCAGACGAATCGCAAAACAGGAGTTAATGAGGCCAAAAACCACTAAGGAATTGTTTTCCCTCCTTCTTGGGAAACAGTCACCTGCATAGCATCGGAGACTTAATGCCACACTTACATATGCTTTGTATATATACTCCTGTATCTTTTCATCTGTCCATATTTTACCAGTGAACAGGGGCACAGAAAGAAGTGCTCGATATATATGGTTGCAACGTTCATATAGTGTTTTATGGGCCTTCTTATCTTCATATTACACTGTGGTATTACAGTAAAAGACATTCATATATATATATATATATATATATATATATATATATATATATATATATATGTGTGTGTGTGTGTGTGTGTGTGTGTGTGTGTGTGTGTTTGTTTGTTTGTTTGTGTGTAAAGTAAAATCCACAAGGACATACATGATATGAAACTCTTTGTGTATTAAAAATTATATGTACAAAAACTTTGAGCTTTCGTTCAACTGCTGTCCACTCATTCAGTAAAATGGGGTATAACAGACAACTCATGAAACAAAGTAAAGCAAAAAAAAAAAAAAAACACACAAATAAAAACAAATTTTACAAAAAGTGAAACTGTTATTCAGGATGTTTGGCCTCTGTCAGTTCTAAATTTCTACGAGACCTTGTGGGTGGAAGGAAACTGGAGTCTCCTATTCTGAACGGTCAACAAGGTGGTATTATTCTAAAGTAGTACTTTGATTTTTGAAAGGCTTGAAAAGACTAGAAATATTTCTAAATCTATGAATACCGACGCATTTGTACATTTATTCCCCTATAATTGCATTTTAATAAATGCCCAATTTACATTAAAGGTATTATTTGACGTAACAAGGGAGAATTCAATATACCTGAGTTCTATAAAAATATTTATATTTAACATTAAAGTTTTTAAAATCTATTCTATGACCAGTTTCCCATGCGTGCCGTGGAACTGTAATTATTTCTCAATGTACAGGGTAAAATATGTTCCTTTTTAAAGCAACCAACAACATAAAGACTAACAGTTTTAGACAGTTTTCCAGGGTTATTTTTGACGACTTTTCTCCCAGTACTGTTAGGATACTGGAGGACAATATTTTACCCGCGTTTTTCTGTATCTAATTTTTCATAAATTCCTTTAAGCTTCTTGTTGAAAGAAGCGAAAGTGATCTGTAAAATAACGGTTGTTCAAGTTTTCCCTTCGGGTGATAATACATTCTCCTAGCCCTAGAGAGAAAATGGTCTATAAAATATTTTGGATAACAAAACGTGGTAAAACTTGAAACTATAAATTTTTTAACTCTTTATCCAAAAAAACATGGATCATGCACACATGATATGCACGAAAATATAAGCTCCTAAGTACGTCACTTTTAATCTTGACAACATGGTAAGAGTAAAAATAACCTTTAGTATTAGATGCGTGGTTTTTTCTGTAAATTATAAGTTTAAAGGACTAAGTAACTTAATTTCTAAGAACCACAAGAGCTGGAAAAGGTCATTTGTGATCTAACTCTTTTTCAACTCTGAGCGTAATGGGTGGACCTTAACTATTCAAATGGGACAAAAAAACTTTTGAAACATTCTCCATCACAGTTGAGGCAATAAAAGTTTCATGAACATGTCGTACCCATATAAAAGGTCCAAGACCACCAGGTAACTTTTCCTCGTACAGTGTCTCAAAAACTCCATGCATGAGTTAGCTAATATTGTAGAAATATACGAGCCCATAGAAACTCCTGCCCTTTGTAGAAAAATTCTCCTTCAGATACAAATATAGTAGCTTCAGTTGACTCTTTGCTAAGATCACAATTAAGCATTAGGCAATGGAGGGTTAAAAACGCCTTCTTTAGCAAGTATTACTAAATTATCCAGGACATATTGCAGAGGACTTTATCAGTGAAATAAAGGCTATGTCTCAAATGTGAACTCGAAACTTCACCAGCCAATCTTCCTAAAATTTTACCTAATCAGACAGAAAAATCATAATCGGGAATATCACAGTTGTGATACAGGTCTTAAAGGAATGCCTTCCTTGTGAATCTTGGGAGCCATTTTTACTCTAAAAACACCTTTCACGGTAGCTTGGTCACTGTTGAGAATGCAATTATAAATAAAGAAATATGGTCCTTATCTATATATCTTTCTATCTTCCTATGTAACTACATACCCATTTCTTTATCCATCCTCTTTTTCTTTACCTCTTCAAATTCTTCCGAAAATATTTGGCAATGGCCAAGCATAACAAGAATTAACATTCAAATATCAATAAAAATGATTTGTAACATTTAACGAGTTAAGTGTAGAGAACTCTCAACGAATTTTAAACCATGTGAAACGTAACAGATTTTGACAACAAATTAATGCGTTAAGCACAGAGACATTGCCAGTAAAATATGATTCTAATAAAATTAACCATTATGATTATGAAATACAGTTATCATACGCTGTTCGTAATGACTCCAACAAAGAATAATTCTTCTGGTCTTCGAGTAGATAACTAAACGAGAAGAGCATGAATTAAAAATAATCTTTTATATGTTTATATGAAAAGTAGGACTACATGATCCCCAAATCTTATAAATGGCCTTTCTTGCTTGGAAAGCAAACTAAACATACATGAAACTTGTCATCAATGCCACAAGATAAAAGATGATCTAAAGTAGTGCCTAGATTTAGAGAGATGAGAATTCCCCTCCCCGCGCTCATACAACAACTAGGAAAGATACAGAGATTGGGGCTCAGGAAAAAAAATAAATATTTTTCTTTACTAAAATGGAATGAGACATAAAAAAATCGTGGGAGATGGAAGTTCGAAAACAATCAAAAGGGAGGTTCTTCAACCTCAAAGCCTTTCCCATGGTTAATTGAACCACAGTAATTACTGAATGGGATAAAAATTGGTTCAGGATGCCGATGTCAGTCAAGATCTATTTCTACTAACTAAATTTCTCTCTCTCTCTTTCTCTCTGATCATCCAAATGCCTGAAAATGTGGGAGGAATAAGAAAGGCACAAGAAGGAAAAGAAAGGTTTATTTTTTGATCTGCAAAAGAAACGGGGTCCAAAACTTTAACATTTTCCATTTGCAATGATATCCTATCGATTAAATTATATAATATTATATATATATATATATATATATATATATATATATATATATATATATATATATATATATATATATATATATATATATATATATATATATATATATATATATATATACATATATACTGTATTTTACGGCTCCGAAGACGCTCCGGGCTGAAGACAGCACTTTTCACTAGCAATATATATATATATATATATATATATATATATATATATATATATATATATATATATATATATATATATATATATATATATATATATATATATACTGTATTTTACGGAGCCGAAGACGCTCCGGGCTCGAAGACAGCACTTTTCACTAGCAAAATTTTGGAAAAAAATGTACACGTAAAAAAGGCTCACACGACTTTCACCTATCTTGCCAAGAAGTTTTGCGGGTGGCTTAGCGACATGTAGATCATGTCAACCAGGTACAGTCTGCATTTTTCTTTGACAGTCCGCAGATACGGCAAGTTTATACCCAAAGTTTACTCATAGCCTACAGGTAGGTAGGCAAGTACCCACGGTATGATGGCACGTACAGTACACTATTATATCCCGGTTCCATAAGTCATGGTCCGGCCCTACTGTGGTTGTTACCTTCACTGGAGTATCTGTATTATAATCAAACATAAATATAATTTGTGGGTTTACAATAGAAACACGATCTTTCGTTTCGACATTGCCCTGGCTTTGTTTTGGCTGTCCCGCTGCGAGTATTTGCTCATCTCAAGTCGATAAAAGTGTGACTTCAGATGATAGAGCATATTGACTATTGTAGTTTTTCCTTTTATTTAATTCTAAAAATACCCTGTTTTTTGCAGTTTCATTGATTTTAACATTTAGCAATCTTTTCTGTAGCTTACATATCACCGAAGTGAAAAACTTGAACAGATACCAAGTAACGTAAACGGTATAAAAGGCCAGCTGGTGTTCATCGGAAATTTCCTTGGTGATCACCGCCTCTGTGCGTGCATGTGGATGCGGCTACAGCCGGGGAATACTTTTAGGTTTTGGTAGTATTGGATGCAGGCCTATTCATTTTTTGTTTAATCTCAGACAAAGAAATAATATATGAAACATCAGAAATACTGAATAACATTTTGCCATGGTTACCATGCAATTCAGTTTTAGTTTTCAAAGCCGGAAAGTATCACACGAACATGACAAGCGAAACTTAACTAAATAAAAAGAAAGAATAAAGACACAAAATAAAGATACTGACAGTACATAATAAAGAAAACACATTTCAGTCTGTTTATGTTGACACAGAAGCGTTTCATTTTCACACGCATGAAAATAGCAAAACTGCAAAAAGATTGTAGTGTTTCGTGTATTATTCCTCCGAAATTCTGGAACCCTTTCACCAGTCCAAAATTCTGCCTTATGGTCTTATGGGTTTCTTTAAAATAATGTTTTATGTTTAACGCCGAGGAAACCAATCGTTACCCTTGCTTGGTGTTGCTTACTGAACGCAACACATTTCATCATAAACTTCTGAACACAACCAGAATAATAGTTAATGAGTGCTTAAGGTTGTGTTGCTAGGCTATAGTAGGATTTACCAGAAACCCTTTTATCAAACCGCAATTTTACATTTGTCAGTTTATAATGTTCCCAAGACGAAGTCGTTGTAGTAGAAAGAAAATAACGACATACTGATTGACATATAACATGTAAGTTATAGTCCGTTGACTCGTCTACTGTAATCTGCCAAAACGGGAATTAATCTCTGTGACTAAGCTACATACATTTTTCTGTTTTATGACACTTGTTTATTTGGTATTTTTAAGTATAATTTTAACGCTTCATTCAGGGGTCATATACAATGATTTTGATTACTGTTTAGCAAAAGCTAGCTTTTCTCTGGTGTTAGGATAGGTCATTAAAAAACTTATCCTTCGGCCTCATGGAAACATTACAAATTTCCGTGACTTATTGTTGGCAAAAAGCAGATCCTTCGACGTAACAAAATATATATATATATATATATATATATATATATATATATATATATATATATATATATATATATATATATATATATATATATATATATATATATATATATATATATATATATATATATATATATATATATATATATATATATATATATATATATATATATATATATATATATATATATATATATATATATATATACTGTATCTATCTATATCTATATATATATATATATATATATATATATATATATATATATATATATATATATATATATATGTAATTGTAATAGCCACAATGCCCTCTTAACTTCTCGAATTCTTCGCGCTTTTTTGGATACACTTGTCACATCTCAACCACTTTAATTCCTTGCACTTGAATCTTAAGGCTTTGTAGTGACAAACATATCTAAAAAGCGGGAAGAATTCTAGAAGTTAAGAGGGTAATGTGGTTATCACAGTTACATATATGTTACTAATAGATTCTATATATATATATATATATATATATATATATATATATATATATATATATATATATATATAATAAAAATATATATATATATATATATATATATATATATATATTATATATATATATATATATATATATATATATATATATATATATATATATATATATATATATATATATATATATATATATATATATATATATATATATATTGCGATGGCTTGATTAACCACCACACTATATCCAAAAATAATAAATCAATGAGTATTCACCAACACACTACTACATCCACAATTGGTGGAATAGTATCTCAACCTCTTAGCCATGTGCAAAAAATCAATTCAAGGGCAAAGAAAATACCAAGAAAATCCTTAATTTTAATACATCAATATAAGCCAGAAATAATACCTGAACCTCTTCAGATACAAAAATAATATGAATATCAATTATACTTAATATCAACAACCACTTACCCAATTAACGATAGAAAAACAACTCATTCAAACACAAAAAGGAGGGGGCCCAGATAGGAAGAGAAAAGCAAAAAGAGAGAATATCCTAACGAATACAGTCTAATATCCCTAACAACTTTTATTTATAGTTTTCTGTGGCTCCTCTTGAAAGACCGTCACTCTCCACGTCTGGAGGATAAATCAAGGCAGACGGGGTGTTCGGGCCCAAAACAGGATTAAAGTGCTGTGATCTCAACAAGAAGTCGTCTATATTATATAAAAGGGTTATAAATACCCTACAGTAGGACAGTGAGGTCCCCTTGGCTCTGGTAACTGGACCAAGGGTATCGTAGAATTATCCGAAGATGAACTCTTAAGCTGCAGAGGGTAATGGATCCACAATATATTGGCGGGTGTACAGATCCTCAAAACAAGAAACAAGTCAAGCAGCAGTCCGAAAGCCAACCAAATGCCCAGGCAGAGGTCCAGAACGTAACTCCCTCCTACTCTTGTAGGATAAATATAAGACCCCTCGTCCACCCTGGGCTGTGGGGGAGTGGGGGGGAATGGGATGTACTGGGGAAGGCCTCACACCCACTCAGCACCATATATAAAAAAGACAACTGGCATTAGTAAAATTATAAAAAGAGCTAACCACCGGAGAGGAGCAAACAGGCTAACAAAACAAAAATAACACTTAAGTAATTTACATTCAAAAATTCATCCAGACTCTTAAATTATTACCTAATTAAATGGCAACAACTGACAATATATATATATATATATATATATATATATATATATATATATATATATATATATATATATATATATATATATATATATATATATATATATATATATATATATATATATATATATATATATATATATATATATATATATAATTATATATATATATATATATATATATATATATATATATATATATATATATATATATATATATATATATATATATATATATATATATATATATATATATATATATATATATATATATATATATATATATATATATATATATATATATATATATATATATATATATATATATATATATATATATATATATATATATATATATATATATATATATATATATATAATTTCATGATGTTGTCTTGTAATGTGCATATCCTCCCATAATTTTGATGTATTTACTCTTCTATTTATCATGTGATATGTGTAATAATAATAATTGTTGAAACATCATATGTAGTGCTAATGTCGGATCTCAAAAGAGTTCGTGACTTAGTTAACTTAACAGCGAAATTTAGTAGCAGGAGAGAGAGATTCGAGTTTTAGACCAGATGTGCCATCTGTCACCAGTTAAGATAACATGTTGACAGGTTGGGAACAACAATGGCTGCGCTGTTTGGGTTTTTCATTTTGTTTCTAAAACATGCCAATCATAATTAGCCTGTTGCATTCTGTTTGATCATGTAAGGATTTCTGTAAAAGCTTTGTCTCATACTAGAAGAAGACAAGTGGTTTCATAATGTTACATACATTCCTCTGGTCATGTATGCTTTTTTGAGAGTAAGAACACATGACAATTGCATCATGTTTAAGATTGTATTGCTCTGATCATATATTGTTACAATACATGATCAGTAGCTGATGAAACACTTGAGTGTTTCATCAGCTACTGGAATCCAAAATCTACTCACTCTTATTTGAGAGATTGTTAGCTGTGATCCCCCCCCCCTCTCTCTCTCTCTCTCTTTCTTCAAAAAAGAGTAACTCTAACATAATATATTTATGCTCACTGGTATTAGTAATAGCTTTTGAGATCTGAATTTAGTAAAATTGTTTGATAGTAACGGCGCCAGACAATAAAGTGCGTTTTGTGAATCGAAAGCAGCTGCATGTCCTGTGGTTTTACGAAGGTTTTCAAAAGCTTGTGTAAGGTAAAGTGAATTTTACTTATTATCACCATGGTATAATAAGGCATGTTGAGAGATTTTTTGCCTAAGTGAAATTATTTTATTGATAAATCTTTTGTGTATTTTGCATTCTTGTGTTGCAATCTCTTGATTTTTTCACATTTCTTCTGTTGATGATTTAACATTTATTTACTTAGCATTTTAAATATTTCTTGATGATTTAACATTGCATACTTGATTTAATTTTCATTTATTGAGATTTTCTTTTCAAATCTTGAGTAATTCTTGATAGTTTAAATTTTGCTTGATTAATTTAATTTCTTGGTAAATTAAAGTTTTATGATTTAGTTTTGTTGAATAAATTAACTCAAGAATTAGTTACATTTTTGTGTTGTTGTCAAGTAATAGCAAATTTTTTAGAGTGAGAATTCTAGTTATAAATTTTGAATTTAACAATAAATTCTTGTATTTAAAATTTAAAAAAACAGAGTTTCATTTATTGACCACCAGTGAATATAATTAATTGTGTGCATGAGACAAAGTGATGAACATGTTTTGTTCCTTTAGTTTTGTTGAAGTGAATTAAGATCAGGAAATGGTTAAAGTTGTTTAATGGAGTGATGACCTTTTTCTCTAGTATATTTCTTGTTTAACTGTTGATAACTCACACTAGTCTTGACAAACTTAATTTGATTTTTCACATGATTAATGAGCTTTTTAAGGGATCACCGTTACCTTTAGAGTACTCAGTCATAATTCTTATTGTTATGAGAGTTCAGGTATCTGGCTGAAGTGAGGTACATATTTGAAATCTGTGATTAGTTGTGTAATAACCAGGCACTGCTTCGTGACAATAGATTTGGTGCCCAGAGACCCAGGAACAAAACAAAATATCACTCTGGTTTATGGTTTACACTGGCGGTGTTAGGGATATATTTTGATAGGAGAGTGACCACATAGTTATTTTTAACATTATATTGTGAATTGTTTAGCTGAGTAACTTAGAGAAAATGGCTCTGTTCGATGTTCAGAAGTTTTTAACAGCTCCTTCCATCCAAGAGTTATCTGAATCCAACCTGACTAAGGCACTGTGGACTGCTTTAGCAATGGTATGTGTGGGTAAAGTTTCTAGTGGTATGATTAAGGCACAAATCAGATGTATTGCAATTCAAGCATTGATGGACTCTGGTAAAATAGATGAAGAGTTAGGAGAGGCACAAAAGTTGTTGAATGCAGCTGAGGCAGAATTTATAGATAAGCAAGAGCAAAAGAAAGAGAAAAGTGATGCAGAAGCAGAGCTTAGATGCATAGAAGCAGAAGAAAATTTGATTAAACTGAAGATATAGGCTGAAAGAGAAAGAGAAGACAGAAAGAAAAGAGAAAGAAAGGAAAGAGAAGAAGAAAAAGCAGCAGAAGAAGAAAGAGAAGGAGCAAGAGAAGAAAGGGTAAAACAGAAAGAGAAGCAGGAGAAGAGAGAGAAAGAGCAAGAGAAGAAAGGGCACAAAGAGAAAGAGAAGCAGGAGAAGAAAGAGAAAGAGTAAGACATTAAAGAGAGATGGGGTTAACAGAAGCTCGCTCCAAGTTACCTGTAACACCGTCTAACCCTACCCAAGGTAATTCAGACCCTGTATTTGATGTAGTAAGAGTGCAGAAGTTAATTCTAAAGTTTACAGAAGAAGCTCTAGATAAGTTTTTTGATCACTTTGAAAAAGTGGCTTCAGGTATGGGATGGCCAGAAGATAAATGGTCAGTCTTGTTAAAGAGTGTTCTCATTGGAAATGAAGAAGTGCCTATTTAGCCTTGTCGGCTGATCAGTGTAAAGAGTACAAGGTACTCAAACATAATGAGCTACAAGTTTACCAGATGACCCTGAATATTACAATGAAAGATTCAGATCTTTGAGAAAGGATGACAAGATGACTTTCTTGGATTTTGCCTACAAAGTAAGTAGATGTTTTAAATGATGGTTGGAGGCTGCTAAAGTTAAATCTAGGGACGAACTTTAGGAGTTAGTAGTCCTAGAGCAGTATCTTGCAGGAATTCCAGAACACATAAGAGTCTATTTAAGGGAGAGAGAGAGAGGCTAAGAAACTTGACAAACCTGCTACACTGAGTGAGGATTATAACATTATTTGTAGCAAAAGGAATTATAATATCAAGTACCAGAACCAACAATGCACAGGTTTCAGCTCTCATCCAAATTTCAGTAACATTACTACTGGGAACCCTTCTAGTGACTATGCCAGTACAAAGCCAGGTAATACCCCTCAGCGATCGAATGTTAAATCCTCATCATCCAGTTTCTCAAGACAGATACAGTGTGGCTGACAATTATCCCTTGCCTCTTATTGATCAATTACTTGACAATATTGGACAAGCCAAATTTGTTTCCAAGGTAGACTTGTTGAAAGGATATTATCAAATTCCCTTCAATGAGAATGCTAAGTTGCTGTCTGCTTTCATTACTCCTTTTGGACTGTATCAATACACTGTTTTGCCGTTTGGTCTGATGAATGCACCTGCAACATTCCAACAAGTGATGGATCAACTGCTAGGATCCATAGAAAGTGTGGGTGTATGCCTTGATGACATTGTGATTTATTCTTATATATGGGAAGAACATCTGAAGATTTCAAGGAAAGTGTTCAATAAACTACAGGAAGCAGGACTAACAATCAACTTACAAAAAAGTGAGTTTGGAAAGGCAACTTTTCAGTATTTAGGATTTGAAGTTGGAAAAGGCCTTCTCGCTCCTGTTGACAGTGACATAGAAGGTATCTGTAAGGCTACCCTCCCCCCACCCTTACCATGAGGAAACGGCTCTAAAGATTTTTGGGTATGGCTGGATTTTATTACCGATTCTGTCCAAATTTTTCAGCTGTAGTAGCTCCCTTAATTGGCTTAACCAGTCCAAAGACAAAGTTTGTTTGGACTCCAGAATGTCAAGAGTCATTTGAGAAGGTTAAAGCCATATTAACCTCAAGACCAGTGCTTCAAGCTCCAGACTTCAATAAAAAGTTTGTGATACAAGTTGATGCATCCAACTGTGGAATTGGGGCTGTTCTACTTCAAGAAGATCACAGCAGAATACTGCATCCAGTGAGTTTCATGTCTTCAGAGTTGAAAAAGCATCAGAAAACTTACTCAGCAATTGAAAAAGAAACATTAGCATTA
Organism: Macrobrachium rosenbergii; assembly: GCF_040412425.1. NCBI lineage: Eukaryota > Metazoa > Arthropoda > Malacostraca > Decapoda > Palaemonidae > Macrobrachium > Macrobrachium rosenbergii. The sequence continues at coordinate 39,841,899 of NC_089781.1, forward strand.
ATCATAACATTGAAAAAGTTTGAAGTGTATGTGAACCAACCTAGGAATGGAGAAATTTTAGTGTTGTCTGACCAAAACCCTATCTCATTCATCAATAAGATGAAAAATAACAGAGACTGACCAGGTGGTCTTTATGCCTGCAACCGTATAATATAAAAGTGAAACATTTCAGGAAAAGATAATGTCATAGCAGATTATTTATCCCATTGTGAATCGTTGGATTCAAACCCAGGATAACCAATCTTCTGGAGGAGGAATTTCATAATGTTGCCTTGTAATGTGTATATCCTCCCATAATTTTGATATATTTACTCTTCTATTTATCATCTGATATGTGTACTAATAATAATTGTTGAAATATCATATTTAGTGTAATGTCAGATCTCCAAAAGAGCTAGTGATTTAGTTAACAGCATAATTTAGAATTAATAATATCTTTCCTGATATTAGTGTAGCAGCAGGAGAGAGAGATTCAAGTTTTGCCCAGATGTGCCATCTGTCACCAGTTAAGATAACGTGTTGACCGGTTGGGAATAACAACTGCTGCTCTGTTCAGGTTTGTGGTTTTGTTTTTAAAACATGCCAGTCATAATTAGCATGTTGTAATCTGTTTGATAGTGTAAGGATTTCTGTAAAAGCTTTGTCTCATACGAGAAGAAGACCAGTGGTTTTGTAATGTTACATACATTGCTCTGGTCACGTATGCCCTTTTGAGAGTAAGAGCACATGTAAGGTATGTTGATGATACCTTTGCCCTTTTTAGACATAATTATGATGCTGAATCTTTTCTTGAGGTTCTAAATTTACAATATCATAATGTTAAGTTTACCCTGGAAAAAGAAAACGAAAATCAGCTTTCTTTTTTAGACGTCCTTGTTCTTAGACAAAATAATATTTTTAATACCACGATTTATAGGAAAAGAACATTTAAGGTTTTGGGGTAAAATTTTTATAGTTTTTGTTCTTTTAACTTTAAAATTAATTTTGTTTTACTCTCCTCCATAGGACTCTAATGCTAACCTATGATTGGTTTCTATTCCAAGATGAGATCGTCTTTTTATGTAAATATTTTAAGGAAAACTGCTTCCCATCTGACCTGGTCTTTAAGATACTTTGCATGCTTCTAAACAAGTACTTCTTCCTCAAGCCTCCAATTTACACCGTTCCTAAACTGAATTTTTTTTGCTAAATTTCCATTTTCATTTGATGATACTTTTAGAAAAAACTTTTCACAACAGATCCAAAATAAGTTTGGGGCCATCAAGGTCCACCTGATACCTGTCAATCCTCTTACCATCGGGTATTTATGTACAAAGATCGTTTATGCCCTTATATGTTCTCTGGGTGTGTGTGTATAGCTATACGTGTCCTAAATGTAATTTAGGAACTTATATTGGATCCACCAGCAGGCTTCTGAAGGTACGCATAGGCTCTCATTGTGGAGTAAGCCATGGGACAGGCAGTAAAATTACAAGGCCAGAGTTTTCGAATGTTAGAAATCATTAGAATGTGTAAAACTTCTATTGAAAATAAGGACTTTTTAGTTTTAGGGCGAGCTTCCAGCAGCCATGAATTCACCATTTTAGATCGTTAATGATTAAACGACTTGTCCCCTTGTTAAACAGCCAAACCTCTGCCGGCACACTATGGCTCTCTTAGTCTTGGGTTTACTGTTCAGTCTTGACATTGCCACTTTTTGTATTAAAATTTTTTTTTATTTAGAGAGAGAGATTTTGTTTTGTTTTTTAAGTTGTCCTTTTTAATTGTTCCATCTATTTTTTTTTTATTTTTAATCCATTGTGCAATCTTAATTTTTAAATTTAAATTTATAGGCCTTTTGTGATTTGTTATTTATTTTGAACAGCCCTCGATGTAATGAAGACATTACGAAACGTCGGGAATAAATTAGCCCTTTTTAACAAGTATTTATGTCTGCCTCCCCATTGATTTATATCTGGCTGTGGCCACTGCTGTTTGGATATATATATATATATATATATATATATATATATATATATATATATATATATATATATATATATATATATATATATATATATATATATATATATATATATATATATATATATATATATATATATATATATATACATATATATATATATATACATATATATATATATATATATATATATATATATATATATATATATATATATATATATATATATATATATATATATATATATATATATATATATATATATATATATATATATATATATATATGTGTGTGTGTGCGTGTGTGTGTGTGTGTGTGTGTGTGTGTATAACTGAATCACGAAAATATGGAACGTGATGGATATAAATAAAGATATAATGGATTTTATCTTTTAATATACAGTATATATATATATAATCCTTATATATGGCAATATTTTATATTTATATATATATATATATATATATATATATATATATATATATATATATATATATATATATATATATATATATATATATATATATATATATATATATATACATATATATTGTTACGAAGCATACCAAATACCTGGTTATTACACAACTAATTACAAAATAAAAAAAATGTACCTCACTTCAGCCAGATACCTGAATTCTCATAACAATAAGAATTACGACTGAGCACTCTAAAGGTAACAGTGACCCCTTGAGAAGTTCATTAATCACATGAAAAATCAAACTAAGTTTATCAAAGCTAGTGTGAGGTATCAGCAATTAAACAAGAAATATACTAGATTCAAAGGGCATCACTCCATCAAACAATTTTAACTGTTTCCCTGGTCTTAATTCACTTTAGCAAAACTAAAAGAACAAAACATATTTGTCACTTTGCCTTATGCACACAATTAACCCTATTCACTGGTGGCCAATAAATAAAATACTGTTTTAAAAAATTTTAGATACAAAAATTTATTTTTGAATTCAAATTTTATCATTAGAATTCAGTCTGAAAAATTTACTATTATTTGAAAAAACACAAAATTTAATTAATTCTTGAATTAATATATTAACCCTTAGTGGACGGATTGAGCTTTAGTGTGAAGTAAAACAGGTTTGGAGAGGTTGACGGACTGAGCTTCAATGTGAAGCAGAATTACGTACCACTGTTATGGTAATAATGATTCGAAACAAAGGTGCCAATACTTCTATATGCTATAAATTCACTAATGGCAACTTTTATGCAGACGTGAGAGTTAGGCCAGTATCAGTAATGCTTGTGACTTCAAGGGGGAAGGTACTGCATCTCTTTCTCTCACATGAGTCTTTTTGTAAATTTGCTTGTAAATATATGAAGGGGTTGCTGCTGTGTTTTGTTTTTGTCTTTTACGATAGTATGTCGGTTGTAAATGTAATTTTACAAAGAAAATTGCAGAGAAATAGAAAAAGCATGTAAAAGTAAAAAAAAAAAAGTTACTGAATCTTTCTTCTCGTAAATTTACGTGAGTATTTTACAACCAATATGCCAAAAAAATTTTACTGCTTTTATTTCTTATCTATTTTGATATTGTGTGAGCAGTAATAATAATTTTACAAAATCTAAAAACTTATTTATTAGAAAAATACATATATAAGTTGGTAAAATTTATGATTGTCTTGTAAATGAGGCCCCACAAGGGGTTGTAAATAGTCATTTACAACTTCTCGTGGGAGGTAGGGGAAATTTTTTAGAATTTTTTTATTTATATAGTGTGAATGTATGTGTCATTCTCTTTCCATTGACGTGATTTTTTTTTTTATTATGCCGACCTCAAAGTTTCCCTGGTCTGGGGTGCTGTACATTGATAAATTATGCCATCCCTTAAGGGTAAACAAAACTAAATCACAAAAACTTTAATTTATCAAGATATTAAATTAACCAAGTAAAATTTTAATATCAAGAATTATTCAAGATTTTGAAAAGAAAATCTTAAATAAATGAAAATTATGTCAAATATGCAATGTTAAATTATCAAGAAATATTTTAAATGCTAAGCAAATAAAAGTTAAATCACCAACATAAAAAATGTGAAAAAATCAAGAGATTGCAAACACAAGAACACACAAAAATACACAAAGGATTTATCAATAATAATTTCACTAAGGCAAAAATTCTCTCAATATACCCTATTATATCATGGTAATAACAAGTAAAATTCACTTTACCTCACACAAGCTTGTGAAACCTTTGTAAAATTTCTTGCAACTACTTTAGATTTACAAAACACACTTTTTTACATGGAGCCGTTACCAACTTTCCTAACGACAGATCTCAAAGCTAAGATTAACACTAGTGACCACATTAACACTTATGTTAATAATTACTCTCTTTTGAAGAAAGAGAGAGAGAGGGAGGGAACTAAACAGGTCGGTCTCTGAAATAAGAATGAGCAAATATTGGATTCCAGTAGGAAATGAAAATAATCAAGTGACGCTGTTAAGGTAGTTTGGGAACGAGATACGAAAGTTCTAGAATGAAGATGAAGTAATCGATCAAGACATGTGCTCCAGTGAAATCCTTGTCCATATCTCTCAACAGGGCATATGTGATTACAGCCATGTATGTAACATTTCGAAACCTTCGTCTTCTTCTCGTATGAGACAAAGCTTTTACAGAAATCCTTACACGATGAAAAAGATTCCAAGAGGCTAATTATGATTGGCATGTTAAAAAAAAAAAACGAACAAGCAGCGATTATTATTCCCAACCCATCAGCGGTTTATCTCAACTAGAGACAGATGGCACATCTGGTCTAAAACTTGAATCTCTCTCTCCTGCTACTACTCTGTTATCAAGAAAGACATTATTAATTCTAAAATACGTTGTTAAATTTTCTAAATCACTAACTCTTTTGAGAACTGAGATTACAGTACATACGATATTTCAATAATTATTAATATTACACATAATGTATGATATATAAAAGAGTAAATATATCAAAACTATGGGATGATATAAATATTACAAGGAAACATCATGAAATTCCTCCTCTCAGAAGATAGTTTGGATCCAACGATTCACAATGAGATAAATAATCTTTTATGACATTATCTTTTCCTGACATGTGCTTCACTTTTACATTATACAGTTGCAGGCATAAAGACCACCTGGTCAGTCTCTGATTGTTATTTTTCATCTTACTGATGAATGAGATAAGGTTGTGGTCAGACAACACTAAAATTTCTTCATTCCTAGGTCGGTTTACATACACTTCAAAGTTTTTAAGGCTGTGATTAATGCTAACGTTTCTTTTTCGACTGTTGAATAAGTTTTCTGAAGTTTTTTCAACTTTGAAGTCATGAAACTTACTGGATGCAGTATACTGTTGTCATCTTCTTGAAGTAGAACAGCTCCAATTCCACAGTCAGATACATCAACTTGTACTACAAACTCCTTACTGAAGTCTGGAGCTTGAAGAACTGGTCTTGAAGTTAATATGGCTTTAACCTTCACAGATAATTCTTGACATTCTGGAGTCCAAACAAACTTTGTCTTCAGACTGGTTAAGTCAGTTAAGGGAGCTACTATGGCTCAGAAATTTGTACAGAATCAGCGATAAAATCCAGCCATGTCCAAAAATCTTTTTAACTGTTTCCTCTTAGTAGTGGGGTAACTTACGGATACCTTCTACATTAGCATCAACAGGAGCAAGAAGGCCTTTTTCCAACTTCAAATCCCAAATACTGAACAGTTGCCTTTCCAAGTTCACTTTTTTGTAAGTTGATTGTTAGTCTCACTCCCTGTAGTTTCTTAAACACTTTCCTTAAAGTCTTCAGATGTTTTTGTCCCATGTACTAGAATAAATCACTATGCCATCTGTAACGACCCAAGTGGGCTGTTATGCAGGTTCTTTAACATACTCAGGACGGGGCTGTCATGACTGACGGCAGATGCAACAAACAAAGGAGGGGAAAACAACAAAAACAATAAAATGAGCTTAAAATTAATTTATTTACAATATTTACAAGTGAGTCAGGTCTGGTAAAAAGATAAAAACCATAAATACAAAAAAAAAAACAAAAGGCAGCTCTAAACAAAATCAAGTTAAATAAACAAAAAGTAGCTTTAAGAAAAAAAAAGGCAAAAATAAACAACAGCAGGCAGAAAAAAAAAAACAAACATACGTCCTCCATCGGGGCACCAAGACAGCCCTCAGCTGCACAACAGGGACAAAAACCCACCAACCAGAATACCCCGATGGAGACGTCAGGACAGCCTCACGCTGTCATCAAAGATGAGCAGCTTGTGGTCACACGACTACTCATGGTCACACTCCACCTCCACGTCGTGCTCCACTTCGTAGGCGTGCTCCAATTTGTTGCTCAAAAACTCGACCAACGTCGACTCCAAAAACTGCCTGCTGCTGCTGGTTGCCGCTTCTCTCGCTGCCCTACCAGACCCGACTGAAGACAGAAAAACGGCAGCTCACCACGAAAACATAAAAAAAAAAACTTGAAGGTAAGGAGGCAGCAATCCCCAAAGGGAACGAGCGGGGATATTCAAAACCATCACTTAACGTGACACCTCCCCACCTAAAAAAAAAAAAAATATTTTTTTTTTTTACACTCATGCTCCCCTCAATTTCAAACAACCCCGCCAGCCAAAACAGAGCCATCCTGTCACGGTCGCCATTGTAACGACCCAGAGTGGGCCGTTATGCAGGTTCTTTAACATACTCAGGACGGGGCTGTCATGACTGACGGCAGATGCAACAAACAAAGGAGGGGAAAACAACAAAAAGAATAAAATGAGCTTAAAATTAATTTATTTACAATATTTACAAGTGAGTCAGGTCTGGTAAAAAGATAAAAACCATGAATACAAAAAAAAACCAAAAGGCAGCTCTAAACAAAATCAAGTTAAATAAACAAAAAGTAGCTTTAAGAAAAAAAAGGCAAAAATAAACAACAGCAGGCAGAAAAACCAAACATACGTCCTCCATCGGGGCACCAAGACAGCCCTCAGCTGCACAACAGGGACAAAAACCCACCAACCAGAATACCCCGATGGAGACGTCAGGACAGCCTCACGCTGTCATCAAAGATGAGCAGCTCGTGGTCACACGACTACTCATGGTCACACTCCACCTCTACGTCGTGCTCCACTTCGTAGGCGTGCTCCAATTTGTTGCTCAAAAACTCGACCAACGTCGACTTCAAAAACTGCCTGCTGCTGCTGCCACTGCCGCTACTCTCGCTGCCCTACCAGACCCGACTGAAGACAGAAAAACGGCAGCTCACCACGAAAACATCAAAACAAAAAAAACTTGAAGGTAAGGAGGCAGCAATCCACAAAAGGGAACGAGCGGGGAACCAGCAGTTCCCGCAAAACCATCACTTAACGTGACACCATCCAAGTATACAACCACTCCTTCTATTGATCCTAGCAGCTGATCCATCACTTGTTGGAATGTTGCAGGTGCATTCATCAGACCAGACGACAAAAACAGTGTATTGATACAGTCCAAAAGGGGTAATGAAAGCTGACAGCAATTTAGCATCCTCATCTACGGGAATCTGATTGTATCCTTTCAACAAGTCTATCTTGGAGACAAATTTTGCTTGCCCAATATTATCAAGTAATTGATCAATAAGAGGCAAGGGATAATTGTCAGCCACACTGATGGAATTCAGTTTCCTATTCGTTTTCTCTTGACTTATTTTCAGATTTTCTAATGAGAATTTTCTCATTTCTCTTAACCTTCTCTTCAAGTTCTTCACATATTCTCCTTGGATTTCCTTTTGACTTTCTTCCCAATTCTCCTCAAGAATCTTCAATAGACCTCTTACATCTCAACCAAAAATCATTTCATTTGGGGAACATCCCATACTTTCTTGATAAGCATTCCAAACTTCAAACAACATCAAGGGTAAACCAGTATCCCATTCTCTTCCTGATTCATTACAGTACTTTGTTAACATACTTTTCAATGTCTGGTGGAACCTTTCCTGGAACAATTTTGAATTAAAGTTCGTTCTTCTATCACTTTGCACAATTTCTGGTATTCCAAACTTGGAGAAAAACTCCACCAACTTCTCAGCGATTACCTTTCCACTTATACTTCTTACAGGAATCGCATCAGGATACCTTGTCGCTGGACATATTAATGTTAACAAATATTCATTTCCTTTCTTTGTTTTTGGAAGCGACCCAACAACATCTATAATCACTTTGCTAAAGGGTTCTCCTCTAACTTCTATGGGTTGTAGGGGGGCTTTCTGAATTGTTTCATTCGGTTTTCCAGCTATCTGGCATGTGTGACACTCTCTGCAAAACTTGCTAACATCCTTATAAAGTCCAGGCCAGCAAACATACTTTATAATCTTCTCAACATTGTTCCTGATTCCTGTATGCCCAGATTCGTGCGACACTGCTACCACTTGCTTCCTCAAAGGATATGGAATCAAAACTTGATGATATTCGCCCAATTCAGCATTTCCTGGTATATCTGCAGGTCGATGCTTCCTCATTAGCAATCCTTCCATTAGGTAATAACAGGTATGAGTTTGTTGCATCTCCTCTTGATCAACAACTCTGAAAAACAAATCAGCCAACATTGTATCCTTCTTCTGCAGTTCCTTTAGCTTCTCTCTAGTCACTTGACCAACTTCAAGGGCTGAACTCTCAATATCTGCTAACTCTGCTACTGTAGTTTCACTAGTATCTTCATGAACACCCTGACTACTCTGAGTCTGTTCAAGTACAACAGGATCCTCTTCTTGGGAAATCTCTTCATTACTAACATTAGGGGAAACTTCACTTCCCTGGAACAGCTCTTCTAAACTCAAAGATCCTTCACTTGATCCTTCTGGTGCAGGTAAATCCTCAGTTGCTTCACTTGTAGACATAGTTCTCTTCATACTCCTGGTAGTTACACAACTTGGAAACAGGTGGGGGTTTTCTTCTTTAAATCTACTATAGGACTAATCCTCAATGGTTTCTCTGTCACTATAGGACAAGGAACAAATGGTACGCCACCAACTTCATTACCCAGTAAAACATGCACACCCTCAACAGCTAGTGAGTCCTTTATTGCCAAATCAACATTCCCTGTCACCAATTCACATGACAGGCGCAAGCGGCATATAGGAGTTACTTCTTCTCCTCCTATACCCTTCAAAATAACTGAATCTCCTGTGAGATTCTTCTCCAACTGTGGGTGAGCACCACAAACTACCACACTGTGGTTACTCCCAATGTCACGTAATACCTTGACTGGTACCTGCACACTCCGTATTTGAGTTGTCAGCGTACCTTCATAGATATATGACTTAAAAGCCTCCAAGCTGCTCAGCCACTCACTGCTTGAGGTTACATTTCCACTGTTTGCTAAACACTCAGCCTGTTTAGTCTCAGTCTTCCCAACTGTCTCAATCTTCCCCACATTGCTCTTCGTAGTTTGCTTCACCTGGTTTCCTTTAACCACTTGACCAACTGGTTTGGTTTGTTGTTGTGTCAGATGACAATCTTGACTATAGTGTCTTACTCTTCCACACTTGAAGCAGACAACATTAGTCTTCTGTATCTGTCTTGAGAAACTGGATGATGAGGATTTGACATTCAATTGCTGAAGGGTATTACCTAGCTTTGTATTGGCATAGCCACTAGAAGGATTCCCAGTTGTAACGTTCCTGAAATTTGGATGAGAGCTGAAACTTGTGCATTGTTAGTTCTGGTACTTGACATTATAATTCCTTTTGCTACAAATGATATTGTAGTCTTCATTCAATGTAGCAGTTTTATCAAGTTTCTTTAACCTCTCTCTCTCTTAAATAGGCTCCTATGTGTTCAGAAATTCCTATAAGATATTGCTCTAGGACTACTAACTCTTCAAGTTCCTTTGCAGATTTAAGTTTAGCAGCCTGCAACCATCGTTTGAATCATCTTCTTACTTTGTAGGCATAATCCAAGAAAGTCATCTTGTCATCCTTTCTCAAAGATCTGAATCTTTCATTATAATATTCAGGGGTCATCTGGTAAACTTGTAGCACATTATGTTTGAGTACCTTGTACTCTTTACACTGATCAGCTGATGAAGCTAAATAGGCACTTCTCCCTTTACCAATGAGAACACTCTTTAACAAGACTGACCATTTATCTTCTGGCCATCCCATACCTGAAGCCACTTTTTCAAAGTGATCAAAAAACTCATCTGGAGCTTCTTCTGTAAACTTTGGAATTAACTTCTGCAGCCTTACTACATCAAATACAGCGTCTGTACTACCTTGGGTAGGGTTAGACGGTGTTACAGGTAATGTGGATTGAGCTTTTATTAACTCCATCTCCCTTTCATGTCTTCCTTTTTCTCATTCTTCTTCTGCTTCTCTTTCTCTTTTCGCCCTTTCTTCTTTTGCTCTTTCTCTTTCCTGTTTTTCTCTTTCTCTTTCTTCCCTTGCTCTTTCTCTTTCTTCTTCTGTCGCTCTTTCTCTTTTCTCTCTGTCTTCTCTTTCTCTTTCAGCCTGCATCTTCAGCTTAATCAAAATTTCTGCTTCTATGCGTCTAAGCCCTGCTTCTGCATCATTTTTCTCTTTCTTTTGCTCTTGCTTACCTATAAATTCTGCCTCAGCTGCATTCAACAACTATTGTGCCTCTCCTAAGTCTTTATCTATTTTACCAAAGTCTATCAGTGCTTGGATAACAATACATCTGATTTGTGATTAATCATACCACTAGACACATTACCCCCACATGCCACT